>NC_137797.1:66688381-66900601 GCF_963383645.1 Muscardinus avellanarius | reverse complement strand
CCAGACCTATTTTATATTTTATTTGAAAACAGGGTCTCTTAAGCCAGCTGAGGCTGGCTTCGAACCTGCTTGATCCTCCTGTCTCAGCCTCCCAAGCACTGGGATTACAAGCGTGCGCCATCACGCCCGGCTTACACCACAGCCCTTTTTATTTTTTATTCTGATTAGGGTCTTCTAAGTTGCTGAGGCTGGCCTCAAACCTGCAGTCCTCCTGTCTCAGCCTCCCAAGTACTGGGATTGCAGGTGTGTACACCATGCCCGGCTTATTATCCCTCTTTATTATCAGTGTTTTGCAAAGGAGGGTACTGGAGAGCAGGTAGGAGGTAAGTATCTAGCCTGGGGTTGCATAACCAGGTGGTTAAGAGCACCAGCTCTGCAGTCTGACTGTGTGGTTTCAAATCTGGGCTCTGCCAGCATGTGTCTTTAGGATACAGCATAAGCTACTTAACCTTTCTAAGCCTCAGTTTCTTCATCTGTAAACTGGGAATGCGCACGGTACCTACTTGAAAAGTTGTTTTGAGAACTAAGTGAGGCATAGGTCTAGTGTGTCTACCTCAGTCCTGGCCCACAGCAAGTGCCCAGTAAATACAAGTCACCTTTGTCGCCATGGCCACACCGCCCTGCAACCCAGGGCCACGGTGTGTCTTGCTTTTTAGTGTCTGGGAGGTGAGTGTGTGTGCGGATCCTCCCAAGGCCACAGAGCTGCTCTTTCATTATGCAACCCCCCACACACACACACACACATACACACACACTTCTGTACCCAGGACTTGGGGGAAAGGATGCTAAACAGATTATGATTCCATTTCAGGAATTAAATCAAAACTCAAGACTAACTCAATTTGGCTTCTGATGAGAGGGAAAGGTTAAAAGGGAGGGAGAAGGCATCTGGGTGTGCTCTCAGAGAGTAGCTGCTCTGGATCCTGGGCCTGGCCCTCCCCAGGGCCAAGCCTGCCAGGGATCCCCTGGGGTGGAGGAATGAAGGAGCTTTAGGACTCCCCTCCCTCTGAAAGTGGAGAGGTACTGGGAAGGGGTCCAGGAATGTCTTCCCAGGGGGATCTTCCCCCACACCACCTCAGCCTGGCCCTGGCTTGCAGGGGACCCCAGGTATAAATGGGACTGCGGGCCTAGACTGGCAGGTGGTCCTCAATAGAGACAAGAGCCCTGCTGGGGGCAATTGCCTCCCTGGAGAGAACCTGAAGAGAACCTGAGCCCAAGAGATTCTCATTCATATATTCATTCTCTCTCTCTCTCTCTCTCTCTCTCTCTCTCTCTCTCTCTCTCTCTCTCTCTCTCTCTCTCTCTCTCTCTCTCTCTCTCTCTCTCTCTCTCTCTCTCTCTCTCTCTCTCTCTGTGTGCCAGGGATTGAACCAGAGGCATCCTACCCCCAACTACACTCCCAACCCTTTTTATTCTTTATTTTCAAACGGGGTTTTCTTAAGTTGCTGAGGGTCGCTAAGTTGCCGAGGCTGGCCTTGAACACTCGATCCTCCTGTGTAATTGTATACAAATAGTCTTTCTGTGTGAAAAGCCATTCAGCTGTTATTCATCCTCATACATTCATATTCTGAGCACTGTAATAATAAAAATCGATTTTACTTAAGGGAGGGTAGTAATTTTCCTCAACATTCTCTCCTGTATTCCCAACACTTCCCATCCAGGTGTTTGTTTGTTTGTTTATTTGTTTGTTTTGAGGTACTAGGGATGGGACCCAGGTGCATTAGACCTCCGGCCTCAGAGCTACACCCCCAGCCCTTTCTAGTCTTTATTTTGAAACAGGGTTGCACTGAGTTGCAAAGGGCCTCACTAGAGCTGAGGCTGTCTGTGAACCACCATCCTCCTGTCTCAGCCTCCTGAATGCTAGAATTACAAACGTGTGCCACCACGCCTGGCTCCCATCCAGACTTTAAAAGACCATTATTTCTGTTGAGCATGGTGGCACATACTTGTAATCCCAGCATTTGGGAGGCTGAGACAGGAGGATCTCAGTTCTCAGACAGCCCCAGCTACTTAGTGAGGCCCTTTGCAACTCAGTGAGACTATATATATACATATATACGTGTATACATGTATACGTGTATATATGTGTATATGTATATATGTATATATGTGTATATGTGTATATGTGTGTGTGTGTATATATATATATATATATATATATATATATATATATATATATAATTTCCTATTATACCGAAGGGAAACAGGTGTTCAGAATTACAGGTTTAATGCCGGGCGTGGTGGCACACACTTGTAATTCCCACACTTGGGAGGCGGAGACAGGAGGATCGCACAGGTTTGAAGCCAGCCTTGTTGGCTTAAGAGACCCTGTTTCCAAATTTTAAAAAAGTATAAAATAGGTCTGGGAGCGTAGCCCAGAGGTAGAAGGGCTTCCAGGAACCCCAGTACCACCAAAAAAAAAAAAAAAAAAAAAAAAAAAAAAAAAAGACAGGCTTAGTGTGGACCCAGGAGAATTCCCAAACAGAAACCAGTGTCTTGGGGTAGAGAGGGCAGGAAAGCTCCGCCCCCGGGCCCGAACCTGGCAGTTCCCCAAAGCCCAAGGGTTGAGAGCTCTGAGGGGCAGGCACTGCGGAGTAGAGACTCCTGGGCTCGCCAAACAGCGGGGCCTGGGGCGAGAGCGTCGCCAGCGCGTCCTCATTCTGCGATTACTGTCAGGGGACCATCCATCAGCGCCAGCCGGGATGCTCGGGCCAGACTGCCCGCCGCCCGCCAGGGTCTCTCCAGATCGCATTAGCGCGGGGCCAGGGCGCAGTGCGGCACCGCTGAGGAGCGAGAGGCGGGCTGGCCACCTGGGCGGGCGCAGGCTGCCAGCACCCCACTTCCTCTCAGCCTCCCCACTCTGGGATCTAAGGGTGAGGAAGGGGGCGCTAGAACGGGAGTTGGGGGATGCCTGGAACACAGAAGGCTAGGGGAGGGGCCGCAGCAGTGAGGGAAATACCTGTGGCTGAGAAAGGGGTGCAGAGGTGGGGAGGGAGTGGGAGAGAAAAAGAAATGGAGAGCGAACCAGAAAGGAACAGATGAGTGAGCAGGGGATTAAAAAGCAAGCCACAGATGGCGGGGCTGGCAAACACCTTACAGACCACCTACCCACTCCCTCCTTGTGTAGATGAAGAAACTGAGGCGGGGGGGGGGGGGGGCTTGTAATCCCAGTACTTAGGAGGCTCAGACAGAAGGATCTGGGTTCGTGGACAGCCTCAGCTACTTAGTGAGGCCCTTTGCAACTCAGTGAGACCTTGTTTCAAGATAAAGAATAAAAAATAGTGCTGGGGGTGTAGCTCAGAGGTGGAATGCCCCTGGGTTCCATCCCCAGTACTGCAATAAAAATAAATAAATAAATAAATAAATAAATAAATAAATAAATAGAAAGAAAGAAAGAAAAGGAAAAGAAACTGAGGCCCAGAGGGGATCCTGCATCCAGGGACGACTCCTGCTGCTGTTATGGGCTAGGCTGCCCTTGACGCTGAGGTTCCTTCGGGCCATGAGTTTGGCACATCTGCTCTGCACTGGGCACTGGGCTGTGGAAAGGACGCAGGATCAGTTCCTCCCCACACAAGCCTCATCACCCTCAGGCGAGGGCTTCCAAGGACCCACCTCTCCTGGCCACAGACCCCTCCTTGCCCTGTATTCCCCTCACATCCCTGTGGGGTGTGGCCAGGCTATGGGGACCCCTCCCACAGGCAGCTGGACTCCCCAGGAGTGGAAGCAGGTGCTTAGGGTGGCCCAGCTCGTTCCCTCCCACAGCCCACAGCCCACAGCCCACAGGGCCAGGCCTGGGAGAGGCCCATTCCCTGCTAGGCTTTTCCTTTGGGATGGACCAGCTCCACAGGTTCCAAGAGACTAAATCGAGCTGAGGACCGAGGTTGGGCCTGGAGAAGCTTTTCCAGGTCCCATAGTCTGGAACCATCTGGCTGGGGCTGTCGAGCGGCTCTTTCCCGCACGTGCAGTTGGCACGTTCTCCTGGTGGGTCCTCTCTAGATGGGTTCTCCAGATAGCCCTGCATGAGCCACTGTGCTGGGCGTGTTCGGGGCCCCACATCTCCCTGGGGCTTACACTCTGGTTCCTCCCCAGCTCTGGGATGCCAGGCCACACCCTGGAATCCCCTGTGACTCCCGGCTCATCTAAGACTGTCTGGGAGCTTCAGTCAGGAAGTGCCTCCTGACGTCTGAGGGCGATCTTCCTTGCCACCCTGGCCCATCTTTAGCACCTCGACCTTGATTTTGTCCTGATCAGGGCTGCTGCAGCATGCTGCATCTACAAACACTCCTCCCTCCCAGCAGGGAATTCTTGCTGCAAGGCTGCCCACCAAGAGCTCTGAAACCATTCCTGCCCTCTCCTATATCCCCCAGGTTATGGTTGTATTTTGTGTCTATGTGTGTGGAACTGGGATGGAATCCAGGGGCATTCTACCTCTGAGGTACATTCCCAACCTTCTGATTTTTTTTTTTTTTTCGGTACTGGGGATAGAACCCCCAGCCCTATTTTTTATTCTTTATTTTGAAACAAGGTCTCACTGGTTACAAACGGCCTCACTAAGTAGCTGAGGCTGTCTGCAAACCACGATCCTCTAGTCTCAGCCTCCTGAAAGCTGAAATTACAAGCGTGTACCACCACGCCCAGTTTTCCAATCTTTTATTATTATTATTATTATTATTATTATTATTATTAATTTTTTTGCAGTACTGGGGATGGAACACAGGGGCATTCTACCTCCGAATTATACCCCCAGTCCTATTTTTTATTCTTTATTTTGAAACAGGGGCTCATTGGTTGCAAAGGGCCTAAGTAGCTGAGGCTGGCTGAGAACTGCAATCCTCCTGTCTCAGCCTCCTAAATGCTGGAATTACAAACGTGCACCACCACACCCAGCTTTTATTTATTATCTTGAAGCAGCATCTCACTAAATTACTTGAGGATCTTGCTAAGTTGCTGAGGCTGGCTTCGAACCTGTGATTCTCCTGTCTCAGCCTCCCAAGCAATAGTATTGAGCCAAGGGTGGTGGCACATGCCTCTGATCCCAGTACTTGGAGAGCTGAGACAAGAGGATCATAGGTTCAAGGCCAACCTCAGCAACTTAGTAAGACCCTGTTTCAAAATAAAACATAAAATAGGGAGCCAGGCAGGGTGGCACATGCTTGTAATCCCAGCATTCGGGAGGCTGAGATCAGAGGATCACGATTCGTGGACAGCCTCAGCTACTTAGTGAGGTCTGCAACTCAGTGAGACCCTGTTTCAAAGTAAAAAATAAAAAATAGGGCTGGGGGTGTAGCTCAGAAGTAGAATGCCCATGGGTTCTATTCCCAGTACTGCAAAATAAATAAATAAATAAATAATAGGGCTGGGGTGTAACTCAGAGGTAGAATGCCCCTGGGTTCCATCCCCCATATAATAAATAAAAGTATTGGGGTTACAGGTATGCCCCACTGTGCTCAATTAATAGTTGTCTTTTGTGAGTGTGTGTGGGTTTGTATTACACCTGGCTAACTAATAGTTGTCTTGAAGAAGGGGTCATCTAGCCAGGCATGGTGGCACATGCTTATAATCCCCATGCTTGGGAGGCTGAGACAGAAGGATCGCACAGGTTCGAAGCCAGCCTCAGCTATTTAGTGAGGCTCTCAGCAACTTAGTGAGACTCTGTTTCCAAATAAAGTATAAAATAGGTCTGGGAGTATAGCTTAGAGGTAGAAAGCCTCTGGGTTCCAACCCCAGTACCACCAAAAATGAATAAATAAGATAAAAAAAAGAAGGGGTCATTTTAGCCAGGCGTGGTGGCGCACGCTTGTAATCCCAGTATTCGGGAGGCTGAGACCGGAGGATCGCGGTCCATGGACAGCCTCAGCTAATTAGTGAGGCCCTCCACAACTTAGTAAGATCCTGTTTCAAAATAGAACAGGGAGTGTAGCTTGGAGGTCAAATGTCCCTGGGTTCCATCCCCAGACCCACAAAAAAAAAAAAAGGGGGGTATCTTGAGCTGGGCATGGTGATGCACGGCTGTAATCCCAGTACTTGGGACACTGAGACAGGAGGATCCCAAGTTCGAAGACAGCCTCAACAATGTAGCCAGACTCTCAGCAACCTAGTAAGATCCTATTTCAAAGAAACAAAAACATATAAAAAGGGCTGGTGGTGTAGCTTGGAGGTAGAACTCCCCTGGGTTCAAACCCCAGTCAATAAAAGAAGGGGCTACCTGAAGGGAGACTAATGTGACTTTCTAATCCCAGCATTTTAGCCTCTGTACTGATCTCCAAAGAGGCGTAGGACTCAGGAAAGAAAAGACACGGGCAGAACCAGGACAAGAACGCCTTCTGTTCTTACCCCCTTGCTCTAGCCCAATTCCCAGGGACAGGGCCCCCAGGGGGCAAGATGCTCCTGAAGCCCAGACTAAAGATGCACAGACAAATCGCAGCATTATTCCTTCTTACAGGCACAGCGATGCCCTTGGGATCTAACCAAATGGAAAAGCCTGGGAAACGGGCTATTTCTGCAGCCCCTGACACTTCATCCAGAGCAGGATGTCAGCTTCATCCCAGGAGGAGCACTAGAAATGGAGAGGTTGGGAGTAGACGGAAGCCCTTCTTCCAGACGAGGAGGGGCACCGGCTCAGAAAGGCATCCCGGGAGGCAGCAACTCTCCAGGCTCTCCTCACTTCAAGTGCAGTGTCTCCTGCGCTCCTCAGAGCCAAGCTCGGCGCCCGGCTCGCGCAAAGGGATGAATGAAGAGCCTCGGGAGGAAGGTCAGGATCCTCAATTATAGATGAAGAAACGGAGGCACAGAAAGGCCAAATGACTTGCTCAAGGTTGCGTGTCTCGGCTGGGGCCAGGCCAAGTTCCAGTGGGGAGCCAGTTCACTGGTGGAGGGTGGCTGAGAGACGGGAGGCAGAATGGGTGGGAGTAAACCAGCACAGGCTCCGGGGGGAGTGGGGGCAGAAGAGAACTCCAGGAAGGAATGGCTCCCTGGGGGAGATGGCATCTAACACTACACACCTCTTAAAATAACGCATGGCAGGTTGATTCGTAGCCTATATGCAGTTCTGCAAACAATGTGCAGAGTTCAGTGGGCAGACCAGGCCCCCAAATACCAGAAGAGAAAGCCGACACCGAGATCTGGATCTCCAAACACCAGGCCTTTGTTAGCCTTAAATGCTGTGTGGCATTAGGCCAGCCGTGCCCCCTCTCTGAACCTCTAGACAATGGAGATGCCAGATGAGGAGGAAGTTGCATATGGGCAAGAAAGGCCCAGTCATGTCCTGGGGTAACAGTTGGAGGCATCATCAAGTTCCTTCTTCCCTAGATCTATTCTTTGTTGTTGTACTTATTGCTTTTGTCTGATTTTAATGACTTTTTTTTTTTTTTTTTTTTGGTGGTGCTGGGGATTGAACCCAGGACCTGCCTCACATATGCTAAGCACATGCTCTACCACGGAGCCACATCTCTAGTCCCTGTGACTTTTTTGAATAGGTAATATATGTACATGGTCCCAAACTCAAAAGACACTAAAAGTTATACAGTGACAAGTAGGTATCCCTCTCATCCTCAGGACTCCAGGCTACCCAGGTCCTCTCTCCATTATAACTTCAGTAGCCACTATCTTGAATGATCCTCCAAAGACGTTTTCTTATATCCTGAAGTCACTCCAAAACTCTGCCGAGCACAGATGTTTTGGGCAGGGCTAGTAAAAGAACACATCTGGACTGGTGGGGCCTTGAAGAACTAAATACTCTCAGTTCTCATACTGGCCTTCCCACCCTGGTAAGATGCAGAGACATTAGGACAGGAGAGAGTGCAAATGTCTGTGTGCCATAGGAGCCCGGCAGAGGAAAGTGTGGCTTCATGAGACAGACAGAAGCAGGAACCTTCGCCAGGACGCTCACTCCCCGTGCTCCTGGCCCAGGACTGCTCAGACCCACAGGGCCCTCTGTGTTAGCCTGGCTGAGGTGTGCACCAGTTGAGCCCCACTCAGGCTTTCCAGAGAAGGAGGTTCCATGCCATCTCTCTACCACCTGCTACATCGTTGGGAGGTCTTTCTTGACGCCTAACCCCAGTTCCTTGTACTTTAGGTTGTAGCCTATGGCTTTTGATTCTGCCCTCAGTGGAGATGCAGAACATCCTCTTTGAGATGATGGCCTCCCATGGCTCATTTTCTTCCTCCAAACTTGCATGCACAGTCATCTCTTGGGCCCCATAAGTCCACCTCAGTCATTTTCCAGACGTTTTGCTCTCTTTCAGCTACCCTCCACCCACCTGAAGGCTGTTGAATCCTCAGTCTACCCTCCATTTCCAACAACCTCATTCTTGCTTGCACATCCCTTTCGTATCGTTATCCCAGAGTACACTCTGGTCATAATGATGATGAAATCCCAACCTAAAGCCACGTCTTCCACCAGATTCAAAGGTAAATCTGTTGTGGTTTGGGTCTGGGATGTCCCCCCAAAAAAACTCATACATTGGATGCATTTCCTCCAGTGCAGCAAAGTTCAGAGGTGGGTAACCAGGGGCACGGCCTTGAGGACTCTCTATGTCCCTGGCCCCTTTTCTCTTGCTCCCTCTCTCTCTCTGTTTTCCTGTTGCCATAAGCTGAGCAGCTTTCCTCTGATAAGTGCTGCTGCTGTGATGTTTCTTCCCTGCAGCCCACCAACCATGGACTGAACCTCTGAGCCATGAGCCAAATAAACCTTCCCTCCTCTAAGTTTTGGTTATGGCCATGAAAAGGCTGGATATCACACAGCCTTCTCTAGTTCTGCCAACAGAATCACCCAGTTTTGGTGATGCCCGAGCCCAACCCCTGCACTCCTGCCCATCACTCTCACTGCCAGATCCTCATACTGGCCTTCTGTGACCCCAGGTCCAGGATGGCTTCCTTCACCCTCCCCTCAACCCTTACCCCAGTGAGCCTCATCTTTTGCATGTAGTCATTAAGCAAGTATTATTGAGCACTATTCCAGGTTCTTGGAATACACTGGTGATCAAAATAGGGAAAGACTCCTGCCTGCACGGTTTGCATCCTACCAGAGATACAGTTAATAAACAACTGACTGATCAAATAAGTTAAATCATTATCATGAAAATGGTTATCGTCAGAGAGAAAATAGGTTCAGGAAAGAGGGATCGAGCGTGGTGGTGCAGCACGCTTGTAACCCCAGCGCTTGGGAGGCTGAGACAGGAGGATCGCACAGGTTCGAAGCCAGCCTCAGCTACTTAGTGAGTCTCTGAGCAACTTAGTGAGACCTTGTTTCCAAATAAAGTATAAAATAGGTCTGGGAGTATAGCCCGGAGGTAGAAAAGCCTCTGGGTTCCACCCTCAGTACCACCAAAAACAAAACAAAACAAAAAATATATAGTAGTCAAGGAGATGTTATTGAGAATTCAGCGTTTGTGCAGACCTGGAGATGAAAGGTAAGTGAATCCCACAAATAGCCAGAGTTTCCCAAGTGTCAAGAACAGCTGGCGCAAAGGCCCCGAGGCAGGGACATGCCCAGCAAGTTCATGGGACCTGGAGCGAGGAGAGCGGGAGGGGAAGACATCAGAGAGGAACTGAGGGGCCTCTAGGCTCACTTAAGGACTTTGCTTTTTACTCTGAGTGAAATGGGCAGGGAAGGCACAGTTGGGCTTCAGTTTTTAAATGGCCGTTCACCTTTTTTTTTTGTCAAGAATGGGTTGCAAGGGTTAAGGAAAGGTGCGGGGAGACTGACCATACATGCCCACACGTGGACAGAGTGGTGACAGCGGTCGTGGTGAGACGGGCACAGATTCTAGATGGGGGACAGTATCTTCTCCCTCGGCCTCCTTCCTGTTGCTCTCCTCACTCTGTCCTCTCTCCTGGGAGGCTGGGAGCTCTCTGAGGATGGGCTCAGTACCCAGGGCAGGACCCGTGACAGGGACACACAGGCCCCGGTGCTGCCCTGGAATGGGCAGCCTCGCAGCCCTCCCAAACCCAGGCCCCTTGAGCACGAGAGGAGGCTGCTCCTCTGAAGAGGACGTGATGGACAGTTATTGAGGGCGCTCAGCTGGGGGCTCCACTCCAGTCTTAATCTGAGCCGCCCTCGAGGAAATCATAACCAGCTCTTAAAAATATGTTAAGGCCAAAGCTGGCTTGTGCGTGAGCAGCTTCAGACAGCGGCTTAACACTGGCCCCGGGCCTCTGACTTCTCCGCTCTCTGCCTGGCCCTCTCCCCCCTCAGGCCAGCACTTATCGGCCAAGACGTTGTTTAAATCACCCTTGTTTCCTATAAACATTTCACTTGAAATGCCATCCGCTGCTCCAGAGGTACATCTATCACTGGCTTGGGGGTGGACCTGCAGAGGCTCCCGGCTCTCGCCCCTGCCCGCCTCTCCTCCTCCCCTGGCCCACATTCTCAGGTTTCACACAGTAAGAGCTGCTTCCCCTCCGTGTAACCTGTAACCGGGCACTTAGTGCCAGGATTATTTACAGCACTGAGATGGCAAGGGCTCTGGGCGCGGACGGTCCGTGGACACTTTCTCTTTCAGAGCTCAATAAATGCATCTGGATCACTGTTCCCACCTGGTGTCTTCTCGCCTGTTTCTTGCTGGCTTCAGGGTAACGTGGGGAGTAGGGGAATACGGGCCTGAACCAGGTCAAGGCTGTCCTCTGAGTTTAAGGTGCTTATAAATCAGGCCCCCAATAAAGCCCCCGACGCCATATACACACACACACGCACACACACACGTGCGCGCACGCACACACACATCTCTCTGTCCCCTGGCCAGTACTTCCTGCCTTGGGCAAGCTCTGGGGCTTCTGAGCAGGGCGCCCACTGCTGACCCAGGAGAGCTGCTATCAGCCTCCCAAAGTGCTGGTGGAGCCTAGATAAAGCCATCTGGATTAGAATTCTGGAGGCTTATTTTATTTATTTTTGGTAATAAGAATTGAACCCAGGAGCGTTCTATCTCCAAGACAAACTCCCAGCCCTTTTTATTTTTTGTTTTCAAACAGGGTCTCACTAAGTTGCAAAGGCTGGCCTCGAACCCACTATCCTCCTATCTCAGCCTCCCAAGTACTGGGACCTCCGGTACATGCCACCAAGCCTGGATTTCTGGGGGCTCCTTCTGAGGAAAAGTTTGAATTGGCCCAACTCTATCTAAACCAGAGGCAGAGGGATGGATGGCTTCACTTCTTGAGAACTGAAAACTTTCTTAGGGTCTTCCCGCTCCCAGCTGTAGCCAGTTTACTCATTGTCGGAACAGAAGAATTGGCTGGTGTCTGGAACCAGAAGATCCTACCCCACTTCTCTGCTCCTCTCAAGAACTCATTTCTTTAGCCAGAGTCTAAGGAAAGGCATTGCCAGATTCCCTAGTCCATTCCAAAGGCCCGGCTGGCCATGCCCGGCCCTGGGACGCACGCCTCTGTCCCTCCACACCTGCGGCTCCCTCACACTGGGCAGCTGCCGGTGAGCGAGAGGCTTACGGGGCAGCGGGGTTGAGCCCAAGGCAAGGCAGGAAGAAGAGGCAGTCCCAGTCTTTGGGTGACAGGTAATGCCCCTTTATAAGCCAAATGAAGAAAAAAAAAGTTCTAAGAGGAGCATATGACTCTATAAAATAAAGGGACATAATTGGGAGCGATATCTAATTTATCTATTGAATGCTTCCTACGCACTCTTTTATCACTTAGATGGACAGAATATAATTGGTGTGCTGAACGCCATCAATCTCAGGGCCTGGGCTTCCCGTGCCGGCTACACCTATTACTGTCAGATTATGACACTGTAATACCAAGATCAATGACATTTTAAATGTGCTCCAGTTATGGGCAATTGCTGACAATAAAAACAGTGACAAATTGATGAAACTTGGGCAGCGATGATCTGGTGTCAAAAATAAACCATAAATAATCTGCTTTCCAAACTGGGAGAGGTGCCTGGTGCACTGGCTTAGGGGGAAAGGCCAAGGGGGAAGAGGCCGCGCCATGCGCGGCGCCTCGGCCGCTCAGGAGCCCGTCCTCTTGGAAACCTCGCTCTGGCGGCCCCGCAGGCCCCAGGAAGATAGACAGGCCTTCGCTGGTCAAGACCTGGGTCCCCTTAAAGATAATCCCCATCGTGGAGACTTGGAGAAGCGTCCATGTGCAGCTGGGAGCCATACAACTCCTGGCAGTGCAAGTGGGTGGTCTTTCAGCATCCCGCCCATGCTAAGGAATCAGGGCAGAACCATGGGCCTCCAAAACCAGACTTAGCCAACTTTCACTCTGAGAGACATCTTGACAGTCTTTCTTTGTGCACGTCAGGCTTTGGCCTCCAAAGTGGCTCAGCAGAGGAACTTTGACCCTTCCTGCCCCTCCTCAACTTGTCCAGGCATTATTTCCCCAGGCCCCCCTCCCTCCCACCTGTTGAACGCAACTCAGGCATCCGGCCAGCAGAGCTATTTGGGGGTACATTATAGTGGACTTTCTTGCCAGGTATGGTGGCACATGCCTGTAAGCCCAGTACTGGGGAGGCTAAAACAAAAGGATCGCAGGTGTGAGGTCAGCCTCAGCAACTTAGTGAGGCCCTCAGCAACTGAGCAAGACCTTGTTGTCAAAATAAAAAAGGCTGAAGGTGTAGCTCAGAAATAGAATGTCTCAGGTTCAATCCCCACTACCCAATTAATATATATTAAAAATAATAAACTGGCCAGGTGTGGTGGTGCACACTTGTAATCCCAGTACTTGGAAGGCTGAGAGAGGGGATCCGGGTTTGTGGCCAGCCTTAGTTACTTAGTGAGACCCTTTACAACTTAGTGAAACCCTGTTTCAAAATAAAGAATAAAAAATAAGGCTGGGAGCCGGGCGTGGTGGTGCACGCTTTTAATCCCAGCATTTGGCAGGCTGAGGCCGAAGGATTGCAGTTCGTGGACAGCCTCAGCTACTGAGTGAGGCCCGCCGCAATTTAGTGAGACCCTGTTTCAAAATCAATAATAAAAAATAGGGCGGGGGTGTAGCTTGGAGGTCAAATGCCCCTGGGTTCAATCTTCAGTACTGCAAAAAAGAAGAGAGAGAGAAGGAGGAAAGAAAGAAAGAAAGAAAGAAAGAAAGAAAGAAAGAGAAGAAAGAAAGGAAACCAGACCTTCTCATTATTTTTTAAGAGATTGCCTTACTGTGTAGTATTGCTTGCCTATTTTTATCTCATTTTAATAATTATACTTTAAAATAAGGATATGATAGTACTAACATTACAAGAACTACTATTATGAACAAGCATTTATTGAGCAACTACTTTATGCCAAACTTGGTCTCAGGTGTTTCAATGTGTGTGTGTGTGTGTGTGTGTGTGTGTGTGTGTGTGTGTGTGTTTGTGTGTGTGTGTGTTTGTATATATATATATATATTTTTTTTTAAACAGGTCTGGAGATGGAACCCAGGGGCATTTAACCTCCAAGCTACACCCCCAGTCCTATTTCCTTCTTTCTTTCTCTCTTTCTTTCTTTCTTTCTTTCTTTCTTTCTTTCTTTCTTTCTTTCTTTTGTGGTACTAGAGGTGGAACCTCTGGGCTATATTCCCAAATCATTTTTTTATACTTTATTTGGAAACAGGGTCTCACTAAGTTGCTGAGCGCCTCACTAAGTATCTGAAGCTGGCTTTGAACCTGTGCAATCCTCCTGTCTCAGCCTCCCAAGCGTTGGGATTACAAGCGTGTGCCACCACGCCCAGCTTTATTCTTTATTTTGAAACCGGGTTTCACTGAGTTGCAAAGGACCTCACTAAGTAGCTGAGGCTGTCTGCGAACCGTGATCCTCCTGTCTCAGCCTCCCAAATGCTGGGATTACAAGCGTGCGCCACCACACCCAGCTACATATATTATTTTTAATCGCCACGGTAGCCCAGTTAGATAGGGACTGCCTTTCATATTTTGGAGGTGAGGACCCAGAGCAACTTGTCTAAAATGTCACCGCTGGAAGTGGCAGGAGGAGCCCGTGATGCCGGCTCAAGTGCATTTTCTTTTGCCCTGTGGTTTTGTTGTGATGAGGCTATTAGAGCCCCCGAGAGCGTGCAGCTGGTGAGGGGTGAGTGGTGAGCAAGAGGAAGCCGAGCTTTTTTGACTCTTGCCGTACTATACCCATGTTCTTTCTAGATCTACCGCAACAGTCTCCTCCTCACTCAGCCAGGTGCTCCTGTATTGGCCTCCAAAAGGCAGCAGGGGCTGAAGTTCAGAGAGGTGTTTGAATCCTTGCTCTGCCACTGACAGCTCTGTGACGGCAGGCAAGCTACTTCGCCTGAGTTTCAGGTGGGAGTGGAATTTAAATTAGCTAATACAAATAAAAGCATTTGGCCTGGAACCTGGCACACGGTGCAGACTCACTGGAGCCAGTGGCCAGGAAGTTTAACAATTAAAAAATCAAACAGAAAAGAGTCTCGTTTGGGGACCGCACTCTGCGGCACCCCTCACCTGGTGCAGGTATATCGGAGCCACATGGCAGCGGCTGCATGCAGGTGATATCACAGGATGCATAAGGGACATCTCAGGACCAAGCAGGGGCTTTGATGACAAATGGCTTAAAACATTATTTTTATGTTATGATGCACAAAAATATAAATAGATAATAAAATATATATTATAAAATGCAAAGTTTACACAAGTGTGTGTGTGTGTGTGTGTGTGTGTGTGTGTGTGTGTGTGTGTGTTACCAGGGATTGAACCCAGGAGTATTCTACTTCTAAGCTACACACCCAACCCTATTTTTTTTTTAATTTTGAAACATGAGCTCTCTAAGTTTGGTGGGGGGACATTGCTAAGTTGCTGAGGCTGGCTTTGAACCTGTGATCCTTCTGTATCAGCCTCCCAAGAACTGGGATTACAAGTATGGGCCACCACCTGTGGTTGAGGGTTGACTTTGCGCATCTTTTTTTTTTTTTGGTGGTGGTGGTACTGGGGGTGGAACCCAGGGGCTTTTCTACCTCCAGGCTATACTCCCAGACCTATTTTATACTTTATTTTGAAATGCTCTCTCTAAATTGCTGAGAGCCTCACTAAGTAGCTGAGGCTGACTTTGAACCTATGTGATCCTCCTGTTTCAGCCTCCCAAGTGCTGGGATTACAAGCATGAGGCACCACCCCCGGCAAGTTTGCACAATTTTAAAAGGTAAAACTTATGACCTCAAAAGAACGTGGTCATCTTTTGTCTTCCTTCCTTCCTTCCTTCTACCCTTCCTTTAAAATGAGGATTGAACCCAGGGGGCATTTTATCTCTGAACTACACCGCAACCCTATTATTTATTTATTTATTTATTTATTTATTTATTTATTTATTTTGTGGTACTGGGAATTGAACCCAGGGGCATTCTACCTCTGAGCTACACCCCCAACCCTACTTTTTATTCTTTATTTTAAAATAGGGTCTCACTGAGTTGTGGAGGGCCTCACTAAGTAGCTGAGGCTGGCCATGAACCTATGATCCTCCTGTCTCAGCCTCCCAAGTACTGGAATTACAAGTGTGTGCCACCACACCGGGCTTATTTTTTTTTTTTAACTTGAAAACAGGGTCTCATAAGGTTGCTGAGAGTCTCACTAAATTGATGAGGTTGTCCTCGAATCTATGATCCTCCTGTCTCAACCTCCCAAGTACTGGAATTACAGGTATGTGCCACCATGCCTGGCCTATTTTCTTTTTTTTCTTTTTTTTTAATTGGTGTACTGTATTCATACATCATAATGGGATAAAAAATACTTTTGTAGACATACATGTACACATCGCCCAGTTAGCCCCTACCCAATCCCCACCCTGTTCCCTCCCCATCCCTCCTTCCCATGCTTGGCTTAGTGGTTGATATCTAGTATTATAGCAATTTATCCAATATTAACAATGATAATCTCACATAACAGTTTCATTTGTCTGATACCAAGCTTTTGATGACTTAAAGATAACATTTCAATATTTCTTTTTGTTTTCTTTCTTACCAGAGAATATTTTTTTCTTTTTTTTTTAGGTGAAACTATCATACATTTATTTATTTATTTTTCAGAAAAAATCTATCCTAATATGGAATATGGACTCTAGATACCCAAAATAATCTCGAAAAAGAACAAAGCTAGAAGATGTATATTTTCTGATTTTAAACCATATAAAGATACAATAATTGAAACAGTGTAGTACTGTTCTAAAGGCAGATATATAAACCATTGGAGTTAAATAAAAGCCTAGAGATAAATTCTTCCATATATTGTCAAGTTATTTTTGACAAGGTTTCCACGAACATTTGGTGGAGGAAATAATAATCTTTTAACTAAATATTGTTGAAAAATAATAATTACATGAAAAAGAATAAAATTGGACCCTTACCTAACACCATATACAAATATTAACTCAAAATAGATAAAAGACCTAAATATAAATCTTAAGACTATAAACTTTTAGAAGAAAATCTGGGTCATAAAACCTCACAACATTGAAATTGGCAGTGATTTCTTGGATATGATTTCAATGGCACAGGCAACAGAAGAGTATACAAACTCCCTAAAAAAAAATATATTGTATATCCAAAGACAATGTAAACAGAGTTAAAAGTTACTGATAGAATGGAATAAAATATTTCCAAATGCTATATCTGAAGGTATATTAATATTCCAACTAGAAATCCTAAAAATTAGCAACAA
The DNA here is from genome assembly GCF_963383645.1 of Muscardinus avellanarius. NCBI lineage: Eukaryota > Metazoa > Chordata > Mammalia > Rodentia > Gliridae > Muscardinus > Muscardinus avellanarius. The sequence continues at coordinate 66,884,007 of NC_137797.1, read as the reverse complement.
CAAAAGCAAACAATACAATTTAGAGATAGGTAAAAGACTAACAAAAATAATGAATCTCCACAGATAACCAATCTTAGTTGTCTGTTGGGTGGAAAATCTTGTTTCTCTGGTTCTGGTGTGTGTTACCTATTTCTTCTTTGTAGTTAATCTCTGAGTATTTTCTCTAGCGCTGGTTTTGAAGACATAAATTCCTTCAGTTTCTGTTTGTCATGGAAGCTTCTTATTTCCCCATCTAATTTGATAGAAAATTTTGCTGGGTAGGAAATTTTTGGCTGGAAATTGTTTTCTTTCAGAGTTTGGAATATGTTACTCCAAGCCCTTCTGGCTCTCATGACTTGGTTTGGGAAGTCTGGAGTGATTCTAATTGGTTTGTCTCTGAATGTCACTTGGCCCTTTGTTTTTGTTGCCTTTAAGATTCTCTGCTTGGCTTCCACATTGGTCATTTTGACAATTATGTGGCGTGGGGATCCTCTTCTCCAATCCTGTCTAAAGGGAGTTCTATAAGTTTCCCGGACCTGTGTATCGACCTCTTGCTCTATGTTTGGAAAATTTTCTGCTATTACTTCCTTGAAGAGATTGTTGATCCCTTTGGTTTCACCTTCTTTTCCCTCCTCTGTTCCAATTATTCTTAGGTTAGCTCTCTTAAAATGGGCCCATATTTCTTCAATGTCAGATTCCTGCTGTCGGATTTTTTTTTTTCTAAATTAGAAACTATGCGTTCATTTTTTGAATGATCATCTTCCAAGAGCGAGATTCTATTCTCCATGTGGTCTAATCGGTTGTTTGTACTTTGAATTGAGGCCTTTACTTCATTAATTGCATCCTTTATCTCTTTTTGGCTCTCTCTGAATTCTTTTCAAAACACCTCTATTATTTCTACAGTTATTTTCCTGATTTGATCTTCTAGAAATCTCTGAATTTCTGTTTTATCAGGTTCTGATGCTGTGGGGTTGTGGGCATTCATTGCTCCATTGTTATTCCTCTTTCCCATGATTTAGGAAGTTTGTGCCTTCTCTGGGTTCTTCCCTTGAGTCACTACGACTTCACTTAAGGTGCTCTAGATCTCAAGTTTGTGGTATCTCGGTCCCCACTACTCCTTTACTGGGTTGTATCGCAGAGTCTCAGACCCTGGGAGTCAATCGAGACTGCTTTAGACCATGGGGGGTGTCAGGTTGGGCGTTCTCCTATGGTGTGATATCTCTGCCACCGCCACTCCCCCACTGGGTCAAGTCCCTGGGAGTACAGTACTGGGATTTCTCCTCTAGGGGCCGCAATTTGACTCACTGTTGTTGAGTGCGCAGATGGAGCTGTCGTGGACTCGGTGAATTCGCTGCTGCTGCCGCCAGTGGCAATATGGCGCCGCTGCCATGCCCTCAGCCACGAGGCTGGCGTGTTTCTTCTCTGTTTTTGAGCTCCACTCTGAATCCCTGCCGGGTGTGCTGAGCCCAGCCCCTGGGAGCTTTAGATGCTCCCTGCGCCAAGAAATCTGCCGAATCCCGCCCGGCTGTTCCGCAGCGGCTCACCTTGGCTCGCTGTCCGCCTCTCCTCTCTGGAGCCTGGTGGGCTGTTGAGTGCGTTGGTCTGGAGCCATCTGGTGAACTCGCCGCTGCTGCCGGCAGTAAGGCACTGCTGCTGTGTCCTCGGGCGTGAGGCCGGCGTATCTCCTCTGTGGCTGGGAGCTCCGTTCTGAGTCCCCCTCCTCTCTGGGGCCTGGTGCTGCAAGGAAAGATGGTGCCCGCCGCTCCACGCCACGGCTCCGGCCGCAGCACTGCGATCTGGTTTCTTTCTGTGTCTCGTTTTTCCAGCCCTTTTTTCTCTGTCCCTTGTAATTACATTTTTTGTTTCTCTGCTGATGGTGTTTTCTGGCTAGGAAAGGCGCGGATTTTGTGGTAATAGAGATTGGTTGTTAGCAGGGCTCGTAAGCCCCGCTTTTCTCTGTCGCCATCTTCCCGGAAGTCCTATTTTCTTATTAATAGAAAAATCCTGCCGGGTGTGGTGGTGCATGCTTGTAATCCCTGCGCTTGGGAGGTGGAGACAGGAGGATCGCGCTGGTTCGAAGCCAGCCATGCTGGCTTAAGAGATCCTGTTTCCAAATAAAAATATAAAAAAAATTAGGTCTGGGAGTGTAGCCCGGAGGTAGAAGGGCTTCCAGGAACCCCAGTACCACCTAAAAAATAAATAAATAATAGAAAAATCCTAATTTTTTAAAGAAAAATTCTATTTTTACATGACACAAATAATGAGTATGGAGCATTCTATTCTCTTTAAACATGACAGAAAGAAAAAAAAGGAAGAAAAGGAGGAAGGGAGGAAGGGAGTGAGTGCGTGAGCCCTTGCTGCTGGCCCTGCTGGTGTCCCAGGTCACCTTCCTCTCCCTAACATCAAAGGGACTTTGGCTGAGAAGCCTGAGCATCCTTATGTCAGGAGCAGAGCCTGGACAGGGGCCAGGGCTTCTGCCTTCTTCACTCTTGAAAAGAACAGAACAAACAAAAAGCAACATTGCTGTTTCCACCTTCCTACTATATCACCTTCAAGTATCATCAAGAATATGAAGTATTCAGTTTATATTTATGATGTTTATTTGTGATTCCTTCCTGTTTAATAATTACTAATGGAACTCTAATTACCGAGTGAAGTCACACTTATAGAAGGCTACAAAGCAGCCTTAAAATTACTTGGATTTGTTTATGCATGCTTTACTGGGAATTGAGCCCAGGGGGCTCTAGCACTGAGCTACATCTCCAACCCTTTTAAAAATATATATATTTTATGTAACCGGGCATGGTGGCGCACACTTGTAATCCCAGCATTTGGGAGGCTTAGACAGGAGGATCACAGTTCACGGCCAGCCTCAGCTACTTAGTGAGGCCCTTCGCAACTCAGTGAGACCCTGGTTCAAAATAAAGAATAAAAAATAGGGCTGGGGGTGTATGAAGGTAGAATGCCCCTAGGTTCTACCCCAGTACTGCAATATGTGTGTGTGTATGTATATATATGTATATATACACATATATGTTATATATATATAGTGTGTGTATGTATATATGTATATATACACATATATGTTATATATATAGTATGTGTGTATGTATGTATGTATGTGTGTGTGTATATATATGTATATATACACATATATGTTATATATATAGTGTGTGTATGTATATATGTATATATACACATATATGTTATATATATAGTATGTGTGTATGTATGTATGTGTGTGTGTGTGTGTATATATATATATATATATATATATATATATATATATATATATTGTGTGTGTGTGTGTGTGTTACTAGAGATTGAACCCCGGAACATTCTACCTCTGAGCTACACTCCCAGACCTATTTTCTTTTTTATTTTGAAACAGGATCTTGCTAGGTTGGTGAGAGTCTCACTACTTGCTGAGGCTCCTGTCTCAGGAGCATTCAGATACTGTGATCACAAGCGTGTGCCACCATACCCAGCTTAAATATTTTTTTATTTGGAGTCAGGGTCCCAGCAAATTGCTCAGGCTGGCCTCCAACTTTCAATCTTTCTGCTTCAGCCTCCTGAGATGCTGGAATTATAGTCATGTGCCAGTGTATTTGGATTCTTAAGGAAAAACTCCAAAGCTGCCTATGACTTAGATTCTCTTAAGTTTTATGACTATAGGGGGAATTTGGCCACCCATGCCTTACTTCTGATGGTCCTCTCCAATACCCAGTGCCCCCTATGGGTACCATCTGGGGGCCGTCCAAGGCTTGAGGCTTCCATGTTTTTTTTTTTTTTTTTTTTTTTTTTTTTTTTGGTGGTACTGGGGTTCCTGGAAGCCCTTCTACCTCCGGGCTACACTCCCAGACCTCTTTTTACATTTTATATTTGGAAACAGGGTCTCCTAAGCCAGCGCGGGCGGCTGGCTTCGAACCTGCGCAATCCTCCTGTCTCTGCCTCCCAAGCGCGGGGATGACAAGCGTGCGCCACCACGCCCGGCTAGGCTTCCATGTTTTTAAGGGGGCCCCATAGCATCCTCTGGCCCCTTAGAACATCCACAGGAGACTCACTTCCCCAAGGCTCGGTGTCTAACTCAGGAAGTGCTCACTATTACCACCCTCCAAAGTGACATTCCTAACTCCTCTCTAAAGTGTTTCTGTTTGGTTTTGGTGCTGGGTATTGAAACCAAGGTCTTGTGTATACTAGACAAGCTCTCCGCCACTGAGCTACGCCCTTAGCCCCTCTCAAGTTCGTTTTCTTTTTAATAGTATATGTAATAAGCCAAGCATGGCAGCACACGCCTGTAATCCTAGTACTTGGGAAGCTGAGAGAAGAGGATCACAGGTTCAAGGCCAGCCTTATCAACCTAGCAAGACCCTCAGCAACTGAATGAGACCCTGTTTCAAAATAAAAAATAAAAGTGTTGGTAGGGGTGTGGCTGGGAGGTAGAACACCCCTGGGTTCAATCCCTAGTACCCAAAGTAACACAAAACCAGTATATGTAATATATGTTATGTGTAGAGAAATTTAATTTAATAATATAGGTAAATAAAAATGAAGAAGAGGGAAAATTTCTGTACTTTCCCTGCGAAGGCAGAACCCTGGATAGCTGAACAGGTCACATGACTTGGGTCCATATCAACTCTGTGTCTTTTTTTTTTTTTTTTTTTGCAGCACTGGAGATTGAACCCAGGGGCATTCTACCTCCAAGCTACACTCTCAGTCCTATATTTATTCCTTATTTTGAAACAGGATCTCACTACGTTGCAGAGTGTCCTCACTAAGTAGCTGAGGCTGGCCTTGAAACTGTGATCCTCCTGTCTCTGCCTCCCAAGTATGGGGATTACAAGTGTGCTCTACCATGCCTGGCTAACTCTGTGCCTTTTTAAGGTGGACTTTTCTTTTTTGTGTGTGGTGGTGGTATTGGGGATGGAACCCAAGAGCTTTCTACCTCCGGGCTATACTCCCAGACCTTTTTAATATTTTATTTGGAAACAGGGTCTCACTAAGTGGCTGAGAGCCTCACTGAGTAGCTGAGGCTGGCTTCGAACCTGTGCGATCCTCCTGTCTCAGCCTCCCAAGTGCGGGGATTACAAGCATGCTCCACCACGCCTGGCTAAGGTGGATTTTCTGATGGATCAGAACTCTGCTCAGTGTGGGGGCAGGGAGGTGGTGTTATGCAGGGCATATTGCTCTGACAAAAAGGGAAGCCTGCCCAAGCTCAGTGGTTACAGCCTGGCATGAGAGCACCAGGTTGGCCCTTTGGCGACTCTAGGGACCCAGGGGACAGGACACCTTTCCATGGGCCACACACACCTCACAGAGCAGCTATGGAGTACTCTAAGATTCTCCCGTCCACCTACTCTACTGCTTCATAATATTTAGAATTTCCTGAATAAAGAAAATGTGTGAGGGCTGGGGATGGAACCCAGGGATACAGCACTTGCCTAGCATGCACAAATCCCTGGTCCCTAGCACACACACGGAGGAGGAGGAGGAGGAAGAGGAGGAGGAGGAGGAGGAGGAGGAGGAGGGTCTGGATTAGAAGTACTTCTAGGAAAGGAAGCTGAGTGATTTAGATTTCTTTCTTTTCTTTCTTTCTTTCTTTCTTTCTTTCTTCCTTTCTTCCTTTCTTCCTTCTTCTCTTTCTGTACTGGGATTGAACCCAGGAGCCTTCTATCTATGAGCTGCACTCCCAGCCCTTTTTCTATTTATTTTGAAATGGGGCCTCCCCAGTCTTGGAATTACAGGTGTGCACCACTGCATCTGGCTGACAGGTCCCTTTCTAAGAAAAGAGTATATGCCAGGCATGGTGGTGCATGCCTGTAATCCCAGCATTTGGGAGGCTGAGACCGGAAGATCGCAGTTCACAGACAGCCTCAGCTACTTACTGAGGCCCTTTGCAACTCAGTGCGACCCAGTTTCGAAAATAAAGAATAAGCCAGGTGTGATGGTGCACGCTTGTAATCCCTGTACTTGGGAGGCTGAGACAGGAGGATCGCACAGGTTTGAAGCCAGCCTCAGCTACTTAGTGAGGTTCTCAGCAACTTAGTGAGACCCTGTTTCCAAATAAAATAGAAAATAGGTCTGGGAGTATAGCCTAGAGGTAGAAAGCCTCTGGGTTCCACCCCCAGTACCACAAAATAAATAAATAAATAAATAAATAAATAAATAAATAAATATAAAAAAATAGGGCTGGGGGTGTAGCTCGGAGGTAGAATGCTCCTGGGTTCCATCCCTAGTACTGGGGGAAAAAAAAAAAAAAAAGAGTGTGCCTTGCTCTGCCAGACTGAACAAGACCAAAGTAACCCACTGGTTCCCTAAGAGAGGGGCACTAGAAATGGCAAAAGTAGTCCTGCCCTAGAACCTAGGAATGAAGTACAGAATGCCACTTGACCATAGCCAGGACCCAAAGAACTCCGAAACCGAGCTCTCGGAGGCCCGGGTGAGGAGCTAGGAAGAGACAAAGACAGAAAGCGTACCTAAGTTCTGAGACTCAGTGCCAGGGTGCAAGAAGGCTGGGGCAGGCTTCTGGGGGACGGAACGTGTTAGAGGAGAAGCTGGGAGCGAGCAGCCCCCGGGCAGGCCAGGCGTGCGGGCCAGTGGACCGCTGCGCTGTCGGGGAGGGTGGGCGGCGGGCGCCGGCGGCGTTGAGGGGCTCTTTGCAGAAGGCAGCCCTCTGAGGTGAAGGGCCAGTGCCTGGGCCTTAGCAGGAGGAAAGCAGGTTATATTTCACATCCTTCCTTGAATAGAGAGATTGGATTTGGTCAAGAATAAGTCCCGAGGAGGTCGTTGTGAGCACCGGCCTGTTTATCTTGTTGATGAATATGGAGTGGGAGCTAAGTCCGGGAGTGTGGGCGTCTGACAAGGCCTTTATGATTCTAGAATCACATCTTACGCCACCTTCCTCCTCCTCGGCCGTGGCTAATGGGCTGTGGGCACCCACTGCACACAGGGAGGCGAGACACTGAGGGTGATACGGAGGCTGGCCGCTGCCCTCCGGCCCAGAAGGAAGCCAGCGCTTGCTTTGGCTTGTATTTCCGCTGGCCCTTTCCCTCCAGCAGGGCTAAGCCTCCCCCTTGCCATCTCTGGGGCCTCGCAGATCCTTCAGAACGTTCATCAGCTACCTGCTGCCGGGTTCCCAGTCCTCAGGCCTGGAGCCTGCTCTGCCCCCAGCATCCCTCGCTCCCGCACGGACCACAGAGACAGCTTCTGAACTCCAGCTGTCCTCCCTGGACTCCCATCTTGGAGATAGGACTGAAATCTAGGCAGTCACATTGGGCCAGGAACCTGGGAGTCATCTTGGACCTCTCAGCCCATCAGCTTCTGTCAACAAAAATGTGTCAGGGGCCTTCAGGGAGTCCCCGGGCCCTGCTCATGGTGCTGAAGACAAGTCCCTGAGCTCACATGCCTGCCATCAGCAGCCTGCACTGTGGACTCTCCTCCTGAGCCCCTGCTCCCTCCTCCCCTCCCACCTGCTTCACCATCCTTGGTCCTCCTCCAGTCACGTGGAACCCTCTCTTTCGGAAGCCAGTGTGATCTCACGACCCTGGGTCTACCCTTGATGACAAAAACCTCAAATAAAGACTTTTTTTTTTTTTTTTGGTGGTGGTACTGGGGTTTCTGGAAGCCCGTCTACCTCTGGGCTACACTCCCAGACCTATTTTATATTATTTTTATTTGAAAACAGGGTCTTTTGAGCCAGCGCGGCTGGCTTCAAACCTGCGCGATCCTCCTGTCTCTGCCTCCCAAGGGCGGGGATTACAAGCGTGCGCCACCACGCCCGGCAAATAAAGACTTTTTAACATGTGCAGTAAAGCTGGGCATGATGGCACACGCTTGTAATCCCAGTACTGAGGCTGAGGCAGGAAGATTGCAGGTTCGCGGACAGCCTCAGCTACTTAGTGAGGCCTTCTGCAACTTAGTGAGATCCTGTTTCAAAAAATAAAGAATAAAAAATAGGGAGTATAGTTCAAAGTAGAATATCACTGTGTCCAATCTCCAGTACTGTAAAAAATTAAATAAGTAAGTAAATAAATAAATATGCAGTAAAATGTAAATTACAACAGTTGGAAGCTTTTTTTTTTTCAGTACTGGGGAATTGAACCCAGGGGCATTCTATCTCTGCGCTATACTCCCAGCTCTGTTTTTTTTTTTATTCTTTATTTTGAAACAGGGTCTCACTGAGTTGCAGAGGGCCTCACTAAGTAGCTGAGGCTGTCCTTGAACCACAATCCTCCTGTCTCAGCCTCCCATATGCTGAGATTATAAGCATGTGCCCCCACGCTCGTCTAGACAGCTTTTAAAAATGCGCTGAAGCTCTACACTATTCTTGGATATAAGCATGTGGTAAAAATATGAAAACACAGACTGGAAGGATTAGCCAAAATTCATGATGGTGATACTGTTGGTGAAATGGGCATAGTTTTGGGACAGGGAACATTTCTCTGTAATTATCTGTTTATTTCGTGTGTGTGTGTGTGTGTGTGTGTGTGTGTGTGTGTGTGTGTGTGTGTTGCTGGGACTGAACCTAGGAGCATTCTACCGCTGAGCTGTACTCCAGCCTTTTTATTTTTTATTTTGAAACAGGGTCTCACTAGGTTGCTGAGGGCCTTGCTAAGTTGCTAAGGCTATACTAGAAGCTGCAATCTTCTTCCTATCTCAGTCTCCCAAATACTGAGAATACAGGCATGTACCAACAGGCCTGTTGTTTATTTTATTCTTGAACACTTTAGAGCAAAGTTGACAAAAGGCTATCAGTAGTTTAACCAAGCCTGAAGTCTAGAGAGCGAGTAGAAGAGGGCCACATGACTGTGGCCAGGCGTGGTGGTGCACCACCCAGTACTTGGGAGGCTGAAACAGGAGAATAACAGGTTAGAGACCAGCCTCAGCAACTTAATGAGACCCTGTTTCAAAATGAAAAATAATAGAGCCGGGCGTGGTGGCGCACGCTTGTAATCCCCGCGCTTGGGAGGCTGAGACAGGAGGATCGCACGGGTTTGAAGCCAGCCTCAGCTACTTAGTGAGGCTTTTAGCAACTTAGTGAGACCCTGTTTCCAAATAAAATATAAAAAGGTCTGGGAGTACCTTTCTTTCTAGCCCGGAGGTAGAAAGCCTCTAGGTTCCAACCCCAGTACCACAAAAAAAAAAAAAAGAAAAGAAAAATAATAAAAAGGGCTTGTGGTGTAGCTTGGAGGTAGAATGCTCCTGGGTTTAATCGCAGTACAAAAGAGAGAGAGAGAGAAAGAGGGAGAGGGAGAGGGAGAGGGAGAGGGAGAGGGAGAGAGAGAGAGAGAGAGAGAGATTATTCTGTTCTCTCTATTGTGGGAAAACATGTCAATATTTAAACCATAAGACCCTTAGGGCCTGCTCACTGTCCCTGCCCCCTTCACATGGCACATAGCCCCATACAAGCTCGTGTCCACCTCCAAAGCCTCATTTCTGTCCTGAGGGGCCTTTGATCCTTTGGTCCCTTGCCCAGTCCCCTTTCCTGCTCTGACAACTCCCGCCTCCCTGACGGATTCAGGCCTAGTGGAGTGGTGAGGACGGGATGGGAGGCTGGTGTAGGGAGCTGTGTCTGGAGGGGACAATTTCGTCTTGTCCTGCTTTGCATCCAGCTGCGGCTACAGAGACAGATCACCTGTTTCTTTTTATTTAAAGTCTGGTTTGTTTCAAAACTGTTATCAGTGAGGGGAGGGTGGAAAGAAGGAGACCCTCCACAGTGTCTCCCACCCCCATCTGCCCAGACAGCCCAGCCCTGCGGCAGAAGCTTCGCAACAGAGCAAGGACCATAGATAAGCGCATCCCCTGGTCTGGCAGTGGGGACTGTCGTCTGCCTTCCCTGCGGGAGCTGGAAAAACTGCTTTAGTGCAGTCTGTGCCGTCCTACAGGCAAGAAACTGGGCTTGGACCTGCCTGGCCCACAGGCTCCTGATGGGGTGCTGACCAGGTACCCAGACTCAGCCCCATGCACCTTCCCCTACCACCCCCTCCACGAAACCCCTCGCCTGATCTCTGCGCATCCTCGCAGGCAGATTCCTTGTTGCCTCTCCTGTGACAGTTCGTGGCACCGTTCACAGACTAGGAGAGGTGCCCCTCAGAGGCAACCCCTTGGCAAAGGTCTTCTCCCCCTTATGACATCACCTGCAATGATGTCTATCCACTCCAGCCCTGTGGTTTGCACCAGACTGTGCTCTCTGAAAGGGCCAGGCCCTGCGTCTTGCCCTTAGTGCCTACAACTCCACCTGGCTCATAATGAATGATCAGTACTCTGGTGTTGGTGGAATGATAGAATAAAAGCGTGGACTGTCTCCCTGTAGACTGTGAGCACCTGCTTGATGGGGACTTGGCCCTGATCACTCTGGACCCTTTGTGCCTTGTGCGGCACTTGCCCATCGCAGGTGTGACTGATTGGCTCCAAGGAACCTGTTTTCCCCTTACAATCTGAATAATAAGGAAGAAAGTCCTTGTTTTTCTCTCCTTTATTCCCTAGCCATGTTAGGATTGGTGGTTGATGCTGGGGGTGGGGGTAGGGGCTTTCCTTCCCTTGAGCACCCAACATCCAGACCACCACTCTTCCTCTTCCTCCTCCTCCTCCTCCTCCTCCTCCTCCTCCTCCTCCTCCTCCTCCTTTTGCAGCACTAGGGATTGAACCTCTCAGGGGTTGAACCAGGGGCATTCTACCTCCAAGCTACACCTGCAGCCCTTTTTTGTTTTTTTATTTTGAAACAGGGTCCCACTAAGTTGTTGAGGCAGGCTGTAAACCTGTGATCCTCCTGTCTCAGCCTCCCAAGTACTGGGATTACAAGTGTGCACCACCACGCCCAAACCTAAGGGGACAACAGAGAGGGTGGTGAGTGCTGAGTCCTGGCATCGGTTCCATAGCCCAGAGGCAAGTATGAGAGGATTCATGGGGAGAAGAGGTCTCAGGGTTCCTCTCTATTCACTTCACCTCCAACATCACTGAAGAGCCTGCAGGCCAACCCTGGATTGTCCCTGATAGCACAAAACTGGATTTTCATCTTACTCTATTGTCAGGAAAAATATGTTGTACCCAGGCTGGGGGTGTAACTCAGTGAGTGGTACAGTGTCTTGCCTAGCATGTACGAGGCCCCAAGTTTTATCCTTAACACCTACAAAACAGCAAAACCTCAGATCATTTTAATTATTGTCAGGCCTCATAGTGCATGCTTGTAATCCCAGCTACTTGGGGGGCTGAGGCAGGAGGGCTGCAAGTTGGAGGCTAGCCTGGGCAATTTCAGTAAGACCCTGTCTCAATAAAAAGGGTTGGGGTTGGGGCTGTAGTAAGTGGTAGAGCACTCTTGAGTTCAATCCCCAGTGGGGGAAGGGAGGGAGGGAGGGAGGGAGAGAGAGAGAGAGAGAGAGAGAGAGAGAGAAGACGAAAGTAAGAGAGAAAGGTAGTAACCAAATAGTATCTACTCCTCAATTCAAAATAAAATATAGAATCTGTCCCACCTTACAACTAGTTTTTCTCTATCTGGAACTTTCAAGTCTATATCCTCCTCCTCCTCTTCCTCTTCCTCCTCCTTTTTTTTGTGGTACTGGGAATCGAACCCAGGGGCATTCTACTCTTGAGCTATATACCTCATGCCCTATTTTATTTTTTGAAACGGTGTCTCACTAAATTGTAGAGGACCTCACTAAGTTGTTGAGGCTGGCCTCGAACCTGTGATCCTGCTGTCTCAGCCTCCCAAGGACTGGGACTGCAAGAGTGTGCCACCACATCTGGCTTTATTACTTTACTTTCAAATCCAGTCTCCTTTCCTCTGGGAAGTCCTCCTTGATTAAGCTAAATATATTTTAACCTTCAACCCCTTCTCCACGTCCCACAGCACTGTGGTTGGGGCAAGTTTCCTATGCAGCTGAAGTGGGTATTTTGTCTTCCTACCCATAATGCATAGACATGTACTTTTTTTTTTTTCAGCACTGGGGACTGAACCCAGGGGCTACACACCCACCCTATTTTTTATTCTTCATTTTGAAACAGGATCTCACTGAGTTGCAGAGGGCCTCACTAAGTAGCTGAGGCTGTCCTTGAACCGTGATCCTACTTTCTCAGCCTCCCAAGTGCTGGGATTACAAGCCTGAGCCACCAAGCCCGGCAGCACTATTTTTTTTTTTTTAAAGTAGGCTTCATAGATGGTTATCTCAAATTAACAATATGAAAAAAATACACACCAAAAGAAAGTAAAGTTTTTCTTTTTCTTTCCTTTCTTTTTCTTTGACATGGAATTTGTCAACTTAGTACTTACAAGCTCTGTAGCAGAATAAGAGAATTTGACTTCTGCTAAACGTTTCAGGGAGCTTAAAGTACATGTAAATGCCCAGGAGTAAAGACCATGTCTCTTATTTGTATTATTTTTCTAATTCCTCCACTCTACCGGGTTTGCCCAAAGTTGTCCTTGGTTTAAACCCTGGACGTTGACTGGTTGCTTTAGTTTGGGATTGTGGACCACTGAGATCCTGGATCCTTTTAAGCCAGAGTTCTGCCCCGCCGAGTGATATGGGGGTGGGGGGACGCAGCGCGACCCCGGAGGTGGTCCTGGGTCCCGGCGGCGGGCGGCGGGCGGCGGGCAGGGGAGGCGCGGGCGGGGCCGGGCGCTGAGCGGGCGCGGTGGGGGAGGGGAGCGAGCCTGGGCCGCGGCCAGGGGCGGCTCCCCGGGGAGCCGTCGGCGCGGGCAGCCGGACGTCGCTCCGTCCTTCCCGCCTGACGGATGGGTCTGCTGCTCCGGCGCAAGCTGTCGGGCCAGGCCGCTGCCAAGGCAGAACAGTGGCGCTTCTGTGCTCGCCGCCCGCCGGGAGGACGGCGATGGGGGAGCAGACGCCGGGCCGCAGCGCCCCCAGCACGGCCGCGCCCAGCCCGCGCCCGCCGGCGCCCTCCCGACTCGGCCGGCCCGAGCCCCGCGCCTCCCCTCAGCGTTAATTAAAACCCGCGAGATGGAGAGGCTGGCGCGGGCGGCTCCGTTTTATTTGCAGCATCTTTCATGCTGCTGACGATCGTAAAGGGCTTTAATATTGAAATATGGGCCATTTTCCCAGCTCCAGCCCTCGCCGCTCTCCCCACACCCCCACACCCAGCCGCCCCGCGCTTGATGAAAGAGCCCCTGCAAATCCATTAAGAAGAGATAATTGAAAACTCCGGGGTAATATTTAAGGCCGCGCGCGGCGCGGGGCGGAGGGCGGCTGTGCCCGCCGAGCGCGCCAGGCCGGTCCACCTCCGCTGCCCGGTCGAGTCCTCCAGCCAGGCCGGTCCACCTCCGCTCCAGCCGCCGCCCGCCTAGGGCCCGCGCCCGGCCTCCTACGTGGCTCGGCCTGTGGCCGCTTCCCCCTCAAAAGCAGCGCAGCCCCACCCAAGCCATGGAGGGTGTCCGCAAGTCTGACCGCAGGTGCCCCAGCCCTGTGGTGAGGTGGCAGGGGTTACCGTGGCCCCTGGCTGGGCTTGTGCCTTTTCCATCTTCCACAACCAGTGTTGAAGAAGCAGCACCTGCATTTTCCTTAATGCCTCCTTAGCCCCCAAATGGGGTCTACCTGTTGTCCCTTAGCACGGCCTTGTCTTCATCTAAAGCCTGCCCTCTTACCAGGCCGTGACATCTTGAGGGCCGGGAGGGGGCCTGTTTTCCTTCTTTAGCTCTTGCTCCTGGCACAGTGCCCACCATGGAACAAGTGTTTGGTAACCGGCATGGCCCTGGAGTGGGCTGCTGCCTGGGCCCTGGAGGTCTCCCAGGTTTCAGCATTAGGCTGTAGGCACTGGGGGAGGGGGACAGAACATGGAAGAGGGGCAGGTTCTGCTGGGCTGGATTGGGAACATCTCACCCCCACCCCCAGAAGGCTTCAGGCTTGTTCAGGGGTGAGGAAGGAAGGGAGGGGGCACCCTGTTCTGCAATAGAGGCCCTTTGGAGGTGTTTCAGTCTCCCAATCAGGTTGGACTTTGTAGACCCGGGGTATATGTACACACACACACACACACACACACACACACACACACACACACATCCATATTTCTGTGTACTACTTTGGAGGCTGGGGAGGAGAAGAAGGAAGGAAGCTTATTTGAAGACTGCTCCTGAGGAAGACATGTGAGGCTCGGGCACACGCACTGATGCCAGCCGCCCTGTCCCTCCTCAGGATGGTTCCTCATCCCCCTCCGCCCCACACTTCCCCCAGTGCTGTGTCTAGCTCCTCAGGGTGGTACCCACAGGATGGCACCATTGAGAGAGGGGCCCGCTCTGACAGCCTCCCCCTGCACACTGGTCCCTGAGGCCACAGCTGCGCCGATGCCCTCCATATGGCCAGGCTGAGGCCCAGACCCTTCCAACTCCCCATTTCCAACCAGGGGCTCCCCTTAGAACCAAAAAGTGTAAAGCTGGAAGGGTGCAAAAGAACCTTGAAGGCCCAGGAAGAGTCTGGGATGCTCCCAGGTCACAAAGCCATCGGTGACAGAGCCAGCGCTACAGCCCCAGAGAGTTTGTAGCAGATTTGGAATTAAAATCTCAATATTGCAGCTGGGTGTGGTGGCACATCCTTGCAATCCCAGTACTTGGGAGGCAGAGACAGGAGAATCTCAGGTTCAAGGACAACCTCAGCTACCAAGCAAGGCCCTCTGCAAATTACTGAGACCCTGTTTCAAAATATAGAATAAACTCAGTACTTGGGAGGCTAAGACAGGAGGATCCAGGTTCACAGCCAGCCTCAGCTACTTAGGCCCTCCGCAACTTAGTGAGACCCTGTTTCAAAGTAAAGAATAAAAAATAGGGCTGAGGATGTAGCTCGGAGGTAGAATGCCCCTGGGTTCAATTCCTGGCACCACAATATAGATAGATAGATAGATAGATAGATAGATAGATAGATAGATAATAGAGCTGGGATATAGCTCACAGGTAGAATGTCCTGGGTTCAATCCCCAGTACTACAAAACAAACAAAAAATTTCTAATATCTTGCGGGACGTGGTCATACACCCTTTAATCCCAGTACTTGGGAGACTGAGACGGGAATCACATATTTAAGGACAGCCTCAGCAATTTAGGTAGGCCCTCTGCAACTTAGCAAGACCCTGTTTCAAAATAAAAAATAAAGTAGGGCCAGGGGTGTAGCTCAGAAGTAGAATGGCCCTGGGTTCAATCCTAGTACCAAAATAAATAAATAAGTAAATAAATAATCCAATCTCTTAATTCACTTAAATACAATTGATATCTAAGTGACTTCCACAAACATCATCGCATTTAATTCTCACAAGCCTGTGAGACAGAATTACAGTTCCCATCTACAGGTGAGGAAAATGTGGCTCAGAGAGATTAGTGATTTGTCCAGTGTTATTTGGTTAATAACAGATCCAGGCTTTGAACTCCAGTTTCTTTGACTCCAATTACAACATAGTGTTTACAGTTTCTCCAATGTCACTCCTCCCTCCACCTCCCCAGCCAGCAAGCTTTCCAGACGGTCACCCCTAATCCCCGGGACACGTACTCAGTGGTCCTTCCCTCCTCGGTCCACCTCCTCCCACCCAGGCAGCGCCCCTTGCCCACATGGGTATGGGGGTTATCCTGGCTGCAGTCCTGGGCACAAGGCCCCAGGAACTGCAGCCATGCAGAGCCTGGTCTCCCGTGCACAGCTCTGCCCCTGTCCACGGCCACCACGGCCTCGGCCATAAATCCCCAGGTCTCAGCTCATAACCATTAGCGAGCGATTGGGCTCATCAGGACGCCTTTATGAGACTCGGGTCAGATAAATGGATTGCCGGAGGTCAGGAACACGGGATCTCCTGCCTCGCCTGCTTCAGAGGTGTCCCCACCACCCAGAGGCCAGTAGATCCCGCTTGACTCACAGCTGCAGGTGGAGTGGGGATGTCACAGTTGGGTAAAGCTGGCTTCCCCTGGTAATCCACACCTGCTGCCTGGAGATGTACTGTCTCTGTTAGCCCCTGGTTTAGGGCCAAACCCACATATACACAGAGGCACACACACGAATGTGTGCACTCTGAGACCCCCTTTGTGATCTAGATCCAAACTTGCCAGCGAGCCCCAGCCCCACCTGCCTCAGGTCTCCATGATTCCACACTGTGCCACCTCGAGGCGTTACCGAGAGCAGTGCTTCTCAGCACTAGGTGCACTAAAGACCTGGGGTCTGGTTAAGGGCGAGCTCTCTCTCTTCAGGACTAGGATGGTGCTGGGATTGTTTTCCAGCCCACGCCCAGGTGAGGCCCGCGCTACTGCCCTGAAGCTCTGGGGCAGTGCCTTCTCACACAGAAGGAGCTTCCAGAATGTAGGAGTGATGGATGGAGTGTAGAGTTTGGAAAAGCTCCTCGTCCACCCTCCAACATTCTGCTATGCACACCTGGGTGCCTGGGCCGCTTCTGGAATGCTCCACTGCACTCTGCAGACAGCTCCGCCCAGGGAGAATCTCACCCTGATGTCACTTGCTCCGAGGTTTCTCTGGCCTCCTGCCTTCTTGGACCTCCACCCCACCGGTCAGTGACTACCTCTGTGCTCTTCAGGACAGGGGTCACAGTCGCATTTATGAATTCCTCATTGGTGTGCCTTTTTTTGTGTGTGTGTGTGTCCGTCTCATCCCATGAAGTGTAGGGTCCCTGAGTCCAGGGGTCGTCCCCATCCTGTGCTTTCCCAGAAACGGAATAGTGGACAAGCAGAAAACATTGGCGAGTGGATGGACTTGCCACTGAGAAGCTGTGGGGAAGGGTGTTGGAATCAGGGACTGAGGTCATTGAGAACCTGAGAACACTTCTTGGAGGAAAATGGGAAGAAAAGAACAAACACCAGGAGAGCTGGGCACGGTGGCGCACACTGTAATCCCAGCACGGGGAGACTGACACGGGAGGATCACAGGTATGAGGCCAGCAACCCAAAAAGGCACTCAGCAACTGAGCAAAAGCCTGCTTCAAAATTAAGCCAGCCTGGAGGGGCGCACGCTTGTCATCCCCGCGCTTGGGAGGCGGAGACAGGAGGATCGCACTGGTTCGGAGCCAGCCTCGCTGGCTTAAGAGACCCTGTTTCCAAATAAAAATATAAAATAGGTCTGGGAGTGTAGCCTGGAGGTAGAAGGGTTTCCAGGAACCCCAGTACTACCAAAATATAAATAAAAATTAAGCCAGCCTGTAACCCCAGTACTTGGAAGTCTGAGACAGAAAGATGGCAGGTTTGAGGGCAGCCTCAGCAACTTAGCAAGACCCTGTTTCCAAATTAAAAAATAAAATAAAATTGGGCTAGGAGTGTAGCCCAGAGGTAGAAGGACCCTGAGTTCCATCCCCAATACCACATTTTTTTTTCTTTTTTGGTGGTACTGGGGTTCCTGGAAACCCTTCTACCTTCCAGATCTATTCTATATTTTTATTTGGAAACAGGGTCTCTTAAGCCAGCGAGGCTGGCTTTGAACTAGTGCAATCCTCCTGTCTCCACCTCCCAAGCACAGGGATTACAAGCATGTGCCACCACACTCGGCCCAATACTGCAATTTTTTTTTTTTTTTTTTTTGGTATTGGGAGTAGAACCCAGAGGCTTTCTACCTCCGGGCTATACTCCCAGACCTATTTTATACTTTATTTGGAAACAGGGTCTCACTAAGTTGCTGAGAGCCTCAGTAAGTAGCTGAGGCTGGCTTTGAACCTGCCCAATCCTCCTGTCTCAGCCTCCCAAGCGCTGGGATTAAAAGCGTGCACCACCACACCCAGCTCCCAATATAATAAATAAATAAATAAATAAATAAATAAATAAATAAATAAATAAATAAATAAGGCTGAGGGTATGGCTCAGACGTAGAATGCCCTGGGTTTAATCCCCAGCACCAAAAACAAAACAAAACACTGTGAGACACTGGGGCAGCTCAGTGATAAAGCTCTTGCGAATGCATGAAGGCCTGGGTACAATCCCATGCCCTCCTCTCTCACACAATAAAAATTTAAAATATCACAACACTGTGTGGAGACTCAAGAGAGGTGACCAGCAAGCAGGGGAGGCCGGTGTCTGGGTAGGAGGCGGGTACCCTCCTACCCAGGGTGACTGGCAGGCTGCGAGGAGCCTGGAGGGCAGGGCCAGGGCCCAGGGCAGGGTTGCAGGGCTTTGCCAACCAGGCCAGGGCACACACGTGGTCCATCCCTGCCTCACGGACAGGACCTTCATTCATTCACATTCATTTATTCTTTCCTACACTCAACGAATTCATGTTGAGCCTCCACCCCGTGCGGGGCCAGGCACTGTTCTGGTTGCTGCAGGTTGGCTCGTTCTTGGAGTTTACGGAGCTAACAGGTCAGAGCTGTGCTAAGCTCACCTCATCTCAGGCTGAGATGGCTGGTGGAGGAAGGAAGGCCGCACGGGGCCTGCTGGTGGTGGTGGTGGGGGGTTGTGCCTCCCCACCCCCTGGACATGCCCGCACTCCTCTGCCTGCTCCTTTAAGAGGCGCGCCTCTTCCCCGAGCAGAGGAGGTTCCGGGCACACAGCCCGGCTCGCCAAGGCTGCAAGCTATAAATCAAAGCTGGCACTCCCTTGGCATTGGACTCTCCTCTGAGCTGCCCAGATGGCGGGCAGGCCTGGGGCTCTGGGGGCAGCCAGGCACTCAGGAGGGGGTAGGCGGGCAAGGTGGGGACACAGCTGGCCCTGGGCCCCTGACGACAGCTGCCAACCTCTGTCTAAGAGCCTTGGGCCAGGGAAATGCCAAGGTCCTTCTATTCCAGTATCAAGGACCTTCAGACTTGAGTCACAGGCTGGATGGGCCTTTTCAGGTCATGGCCCCCTGCCAGTAATCCAAGCCTCATACACATCGTCTGAGACCAAGGGGGGCCTCTTGGCGTCACAGTCTGCTCTGGTATTCACCCTGAAAGTTCTTCCTGTGGTCTGACCCTCTTCCCTCTTGCTGTAGCCAAGGTTTCTTCACACACAATGAAGGACAGTCACTCCCTGTTTGGCGGGGGCTTAGTGCTGTGGTGGCGTGCTCCCTCTCCTTCCCTTGAAGCCTCCCAGAAAAGCAGGTGAAAAGGTTTCTCAAGGTCAGCTGGAGAGGGTGGAACTCGGCTCTCTGGGGGTTGCCATCCCTCAGTCACCCTTGCAGGTTCAGTGGCAGAGGGAACATATGTCGCTTCTGCCCCAGAGGACAGTGGGACATCGTGGCAGCTTCAGCCCCGCAGAGCTGGGCTCAGCAGGGCTCTGCAGGGCCTGGGGGAGGGGGAAGCATGGAGACCCTCCCACGGAGGACCAGCAGCCTCTGCCGCTCCCCACACCTCCAGGAAGCCAACGCTCTTCTAGAACAGTGGAAAATTCCCAGGTTACAAACAACAAAGATATCCTGGATGCCCTTGCCCTCCATTCCCCTGTGCGTTGTCAGCGCGCAGGCGCTTAGAGACCCTTCCTCACACTCAGTATACAGAGGAGGAAGCTGAGCAGCGCCCACATCTGCGGCACCTGGGTACTGCTCCACACTGGCTTCCTGAACAGGAATCCTGGAGCCACCACTGAGTAGGGTGAAGTAGGCTCAGTTATGGAGTAGATGGAGGTTAGATAATAAGTAGAACTTCTTGGAATAGCAGATCACAGGAGAAGATAGGAAAGTCAAGGAGCTGAGTTCTCCAAAACAGTGGGGTGAGTGGGGGATGAGTTGGGAACGGACTGCAGAGGGGGCCGGCATGGAGCCCCAAGCAAGGTACCCAGGTGTGGGGCTTCTGGGGCTCTTCCTCCCGGACCCCCAGCTTTCGCCTGTTTTGGTTTCTGAGTATCTACAGTAGCTTAAATTCCAGCTTTATCGCAGCTGATTCTCTTGGCTTATTCCTTTCTCTCCCGGGATGGCTTATGTGGCTGCCAGAGTCATTTGCCGTCTCTAATTTGTGTTTAAATTAAAGTTCCCACAAACAGGGCCTTAATGTGCTGTTACTGAGAGCTCCAGGCCCCCTGCAGCTCACAGTTGAGGGGCCAGAAGGAAGAGGCTATTTTGCAGACATTGCATCTGGGCAGACCCCAGTAACCACAGGTCTCCGGAGGGGACGGCCCCTGGGTGTGTCTGTCTGATGGGGAAGCCCAAGGGCAGGGTAAAGCATGCCCTGCTAGCCACCCATTGTGGTTCCCCCATGCCCAGGACCTTGGGAAGAAGGCAGGGGAGGCGGGCAATAAGAAGAGGGAAGGGAAGAGACCAGGCCTGGTGGCACACACCTATAATCCCAGTACTTGGGAGGCAGAGACAGGAGGATCATAGGTTCAAGGCCAGCCTCAGCAATGTTGAGACCCCATTTCAAAATGAAAACAGCTGGAGGTATAGCTCAAAGGTAGAGCACTGCTGGGTTTAATCCCCAGTACTGCTCCCCCCAACATGCAAAGAGGGTGGGGGGAATAGGAAATAGGAGAGGGCGGGAGGCTCTATTTTTGCCCTTGCAAATAGGGCTGTGTGTCAGCACCTCACTTCTACAAACACACTTAATCTTTACCACAACCCTATGAGGTAGTTGTTTTCATCAACCCCATTTTTGCAGGTGGGGAAACTGAGGCACCAAAAGGCGAGGCCACACACCCAAGAAAACACAGCTGGGAAGAGGCGGATCCGGGACTCAAGCCGCACGGTCTGGCTCCAGACCCCTTGTGTGGTGCCAGGGGATGGTACAGAGCCAAGATTTGCCTGTCACGCTCCCAGTGCCCTGAGCACAAGGTGGCCTTTGTCTTTGCCAAAGCAGCCGAGACGGAGTGAAGCTTCTCTCCTGCTCCCTGGGCTCTTTACCTCTCTGGGCCAGAATCTTCTCACCTGTAAAATGAGAATAAGGAACCTGGAGGGGCTGAGGGGCTGGGGAGTTTCAGGGAGACGGCTTGTCGCAACAACTGTCCCAGGGCAGGTCCTGAGCAGCTGTCTAACCACAGGCCTTCCTCCGGCACTTCATGATTTTTGTTTCCCAAAGGACTAGCAGCAGTGACTCCTCATCCCTCAGTGGCAACCAATAAGGCAAAGTTGAACGTATTTATCTGTCCAGATCCTTGCTCTTCCTGGGAGCCTGGAACCCCAAACTGCCCTGTCCTCTCCGTTTCTGCACCCAGGTTAGCCAGCTGGGATTCCAACAGGAAACAAATGACATTTTCTAAAGGGCTTCACCAGGCGTGGTGGCGCACGCTTGTAATCGCAGTCCTTGGGAGGCTGAGACAGGAGGATTGCAGGTTCGCGGCCAGCCTCAGTGGCCAGCGTCAGCTGCTTATGCCCCCACAACTTAGTGAGACCTTGTTTCCAAATAAGTAAAATCAGGTTAGGGGTATAACTTGGAGGTAGAATGCCTCTGGTTTCAATCCCCAGTACCAAAAAGCAAAAAATTAAAAACTTCACCCAAGAGTTCAGTGATGTGACTTTTTTTTTTTTTTTTTTTTTTTTTTTTTGGTGGTTCTGGGGTTCCTGGAAGCCCTTCTACCTCCGGGCTACACTCCCAGACCTATTTTTACATTTTTATTTGGAAACAGGGTCTCCTAAGCCAGTGCGCGCGGCTGGCTTTGAACCTGCGCGATCCTCCTGTCTCTGCCTCCCAAGCGCGGGGATTACAAGCGTGCGCCACCACGCCCGGCTGTGATGTGACCTTTTGGGGATACTAGGGATTGAAACCAGGGTCACTCTGCTACTGAGCTATACCCTCAGCCTTTTTAATTTTTTTTAGTTTGAAACACAGCCTCACTGAATTGCCTAGGTTGGTCTCAGACTCCGGAATCCTCCTGCCTTGGCCTCCCAAGGAACAGGATCACAGGTGTTCAGCCCTGCACCTGGCTTGATGTTACAAATTGATTGATTTATTGATTGATTGCAGTACTAGGGATTGAGCACAGGGATATTCTACTTCCCTGCTACACCCCCGGCCCCATTTTTTTTTTTTATTGCAGTACTGGGGATGGAACCCAGGGGCATTTCACCTCTGAGCTACCCCCAGCCCTATTTTTTATTCTTTATTTTTAAACAGGATATCACTGAGTAGCAAAGGGCCTAATTAAGTAGTAGCTGAGGTTGTCCACGAACTGTGATCCTCCTGTCTCAGCCTCCTGAATGCTGGGACTACAAGTATGTGCCACCACACCTGGCCTATTCTTTATTCTTTATTTTTATTTATTTATTTATTTATTTTTGGTGGTACTGGGGTTCCTGGAAACCCTTCTACCTCCGGGCTACACTCCCAGACCTATTTTATATTTTTATTTGGAAACAGGGTCTCTTAACCTGCGCAATCCTCCTTTCTCCGCCTCCCAAGCACAGGGATTACAAGCATGCGCCACCACGCCTGGCTATTCTTTATTTTGAAACAGGGCCTCACTAAGTTGTGGAGGGCCTCACGAAGTAGCTGAGGTTGGTCTTGAACCCATGATCTTCCTGTCTCAGCCTCTCAAGTACTGGGATATTACAAGTGTGCGCCAGCGTGCCCAGCTGATATGACAACTTTTAAAAGTATAGACAGGGCCATAGGAGAGGAACCACTGAGAAGCCCCATCACTGCCGAGCTTCAGGCAGACAAGGAGGCAGGCGGGGCTGGGAGAGACACCTGGCTTCCCTCTTGTCTTCCCTGCTAAGATGTCTGCTGGCCAAAGCCCTCTGGGAGACCGTGGTCAGGGAGTCCAGGCGACACCAGCCTCTGTGTAGTCAGCCTCCCAGTGAGCACAGGGAGGCCAGCCCAGGACTCCCTGCCTCTCCACCAAAGCCTCCACTCTGTGACTCCACTGCCACCTTTCGCCTACCACCAAACTGTCCAACAGAGAGACTCAATATTCCTGTGTGTGTGTATGTGTGTGTGTGGTATTGAACTGAACTCAGGAGAGCATTCTATCTCTGAGCTATACCCCAGCCCTATTTTTTTAGCTTTGAAAAAGGGCATCTCAAAGTTGCTGAGGGCCTCACTAAATTGCAGAGGCTGGTCTCGGACCTGTGATCCTCCCATCTCAGCCTCCCAAGTACTAGGATGACAGATATATACCATCACGCCTGGCTAAGACCTTGTTGCCACAAACGATCCAGCTTACACAGGCCTGGGGGAGCGAGCTTCTAGCCACATTTGAAGCCTGCCTGGGCACGAGGCTGCTCTCTCCCAGCATGGAGAGAAAGAAAAGGACCCAATGGGGCTCAGTGGTGTCAAACGGTGATAGTCAATGACTCTCCTGGTACAAATCTCTGCGAAGCCTCCTCTGCCTCCCTCTCTACACTGAGAGCCCCTGCAGGGCAGGGATTTTTGTCTTGTTCATCCTTGACACCTAGCCGGGCGCCTCTTAGGGGCATACTCAGAATTTATTGAGTGCGTAAGTAACTAGAGAAAATGAATGAGCAAGCCCATCTGCGGCTCCTGCCCAGCCCCAGGCCCGCGGCGAGCGGCCTCAAAGAGCCACACACCACACTTCTAGAAGTTTTATTTCAATCACCGCCACTGTGAACTGTGCTTGCAGCCAGCCAGTCGCTGGCCGGGGGAGCCCAGGTGTGTCTCCAAATGGGCCAGAGGCGATAGGAGAGCCTTTCTGGTTCCCAGGGACTTCGTTTGGCTCCTCGTGAAGGGGGAAGACGGGGGACAGCAAGTAGCTTCGTTTCTCACGGCGGCTGTCCCTGAGCTCTTTCTCTAGGGAAATCTTGATCCCTGGTGATGTCTGCGGCGTCCCCGGCTGGAGCCCTTGGCGAGGATGGGAGGAGATGGTGACAGTGCCAAGGAGGCGGCTGAAGGATCGTCACCCTGGGAGCCACAGCACCACTTGCTTCTCCAATGGGCCATAGAGACCGAGGGAGGTGGCCAGGGGTGGGCACTAGACAGACAGACCAGCGTTCCCAAGCGGGTCTCTTGCCGGCCCCGGAGACGCGGTCACCCACCATGAGCTTGGGCAGGTTTGAGCAGTGCGCAGGGTCTTGCTAAGTTGCTGACACAGGCTTGTGATCAAACCTTTGATCTTCCCATCTCAGCCTCACATGTACTGGGATTCATATCGGGATTACAGGTGTGTTCCACCATGACCTACATAAATTTCATTACATAAAATTAAGCAGAACTGGGTATTGTAGCATACACCTTTAATCCCAATACTTGGGAGACTGAAACAGAAGAACTGCAGGTTCCAGACCAGCCTCAGAAACCTAGCAAGACCCTGTTTCAAAAATAAAATGTTAGCCGGGCATGATGGTGCAGGCTTGTAATTTCAGTACTTGGGAGGCTGAGACAGGAAGATCGTGGTTCACAGACAGCCTCAGCTACTTAGTGAGGCTCTCCACAACTTAGTGAGACACTGCTTCAAAATTAATAATAAAAAATAGTGCTGGGAGTGTAGTTTGGAGGTAGAATGTTCCTGGGTTCCATCCCCAGTACTGCAAAAAAGAAACAAACAAATAAATAAATATTTTAAATATTTATTAAATATATTTATTAAATATATTAAATATATTTTAATATGTATTAAATATTAATAAGATATTTATTAATAAATGTAGGGATATAGATTGAAGGTAGAACACACCTGAATGTAATCCCTAGTACCACAAAAAATAAATAAAACAAAGCAGGACACTTGGGTTATATCACTACAAACTTCCTCTTTCTGCCGGGCGTGGTGGCGCATCCTTGTAATCCCAGCATTCGGGAGGCTGAGCCCTGGAGGATCGCGGTTCGCAGACAGCTTCAGCTGCTTAGTGAGGCCCTCTGCAACTCAGTGAGATCCGGTTTCAAAATAAAGAATAAAAAATAGGGCAGGGGATGTAGCTCAGAGGTCAAATGCCCCTAGTTCCAACCCAGACCCGCAAAAAAAAAAAAAGTCTTCTTTCTGCAGTAAGCCCGCCTTGGATACCTCCTGTGTTTGCTGACAGAGGTGAAGTAATGCATGTGGAAATCACAACAAGCTCAAGTTTGCTACATGTCATCAAGATCGGCCAGGAAGCCTGGCTGAGCAGAGAAGGGTGCTACAGGGCTCAGTCCTCCGCTTTGACCACCTGCCGTGTCGAGGTCTCCTTGACATCCTCAGCTCTTTGGTTGTTCAGGGCTTTTTCATTGACAAGATGTCTTCTCATGTCCCCTGCCACATACGTTGGGCAGCTCAGCAAGGCCAGGAAGGAAAATGCCCTGGAAAGCAAAGCTGGTCCTTCTCTCTCACCCCCGAAGCCAAAAAAAAAAAAAAAAAAAGCACCGGAGCACGAGTTGTGAGAGAGGACAAAGATAAACACAAGGGTCAGGGGCGAGCCAGGGAGGGTGACCAGTTAGTTACTTAACTTTGAGTCTCAGTCTTTCTCATCTTCAAAATGGGAATAATTGCCTAATTCAAAAGGTGAAAAGCAATGACGTATATAAATCCTTTGGCATATGGCTGGTTAGACAAATGGTAATTCCTATGAGCTAACAGTTCACAGTATTTCCCAGAGTTGACTGACTTCCATGCTGGGAAAGCGGTGGTAGGAGAAAGTGATTTATAACTCAGCTTTTTTTTCGTATTTTATTTCCAGAATACATGGTAAATATTCATTCGTTCATTCATTCATTCATTCAACAAATGTCTACTGAGTTTATCCGACCCACCATTCTCTTGATCACTTGTTTTTACAGAGCTCTCACTGGGACTGCACACTTCCTGAGGGCAGGGCAGGGTGTGTTTCCAGGTGAAATGGACGGAGCTCAGGCAGTCTGAAGATGAGAGGCCAGGCGGGGAGGTGGGGCAGGCAGCCTAGAATCTGGGTCAGTCACACCTCCAAACACTAACTTCCCTTGAGCCTGAGCCTCTGCAGACACTCTGTGGGCTACAGGACACCGGGGGATCGCTCAAGATCAGACTTGGGGCTGCTCCCTATTTGTCCACTCTGTGTCTCAGAAGCTCCAGGAAAAGGGTCTCAGTCTCCTAGTCTGAGGAGGGGAAGAGGTGGCCAGAATAACAGCAATGATAAGAGAATTGATAGCGAAAGGAGGGAGTAGACACACCTTAGTAACTCAACAGAGGAAGAAAAATGAGAGGATATGAAGACCCCCTGATTTCATGGGTATCAGGTGCTCCCACTCGTGGGACACCTGCTCTGGACCACAGAACGCTTTTCTGTATGAGCCAGGCTGTCTGGAGACATAAGAGAGAAACAACCCAATGTCCATCACCGATGAATGGATCAACAAAACGTGGGGCGTCCATACAGTGGACGTTATTCAGCATGAAAGGAAATGAAGCACTGATGCATTCTTCAATGAGGACGAGGCTTTGAGTCATGATGCCAAATAAAAGAAGCCAGCCAAGGAAGGCTTATTATGTGAGGCCATTGCTAGGAAAGAAGACTGGTGACAGCTTGAGTTGGATGAAATATACAAAGGAATTTTTTTGGGGGGATTATACCACTGAGCTACACCTCCAGGCCTTTTACTTTTTACTTTGAAACAGGATCTCAATAAGTTGCTGAAGGTCTAAGTTGTTGAAGCTGGCTTCAAACCTTTTATATTCCTGTCTCAGTGTCCCAAGTACTGGGATTAAAGGCATGGGCCACTGTAGCTTCTTTCTTCCTTCCTTCCTTCCTTCCTTCCTTCCTTCCTTCCTTCCTTCCTTTTTTCTCTTTCATCCTTTTTTTCCTTCTCTCTTCCTACTCCACTTCCTCCTCCTCCTTCTCTTCCTTTTTTCTTGTGCTGGGGATCACACTCAAGATTGTTGAATGAATGAATGAATGAACGAATGAATATTTACCATGTATTCTGGAAATAAAATACGAAAAAAAAGCTGAGTTATAAATCACTTTCTCCTACCACCGCTTTCCTTTTCTTTCTCCTTCCTTCCTTCCTTCTTTTTTTGTGCTAGGAATCAAACCCAGAGCCTCACACATGCCAGACAAGTGCTCCACCACTGAGCTACACTCCCAGCCCTGAGGTTTCTTTTTAAGGTGATGAAAATGTTCTAAAATTGATTATGGTGATGGTTGCACATATTTGTGAATCATACCTTTCAGATGGAATTGTATGATATGTGAATTATACCTCAAAAGTATTGTTTAAAGAGGGGAGTGGAGTTGAGATGAAGCAGGAAGGCCATGATCAGAAACAAAGCCCAGGCATGTTCGTCCTGGCTGCCCCCCAGCTCAGAGCCTGTGTCTCCTCCAGGCAGTGTTATGGTAGCCCCCGAGCCACGACTCGGGAAGACAGATTGGCCCCAGAAGGTAAGGGGCTGGGTCCCTTCTCCCCTGACAACTCCCTTTCTGTATTTTTCCTGGCACAAGAAACATTCTGTCTTCTTGTATAAATAGGGGGAATTTATGACCGAGTTTCCCCTTCTCCTCCCTGGTGGGCTACTAGGAAGGGCCTAGGGGTAGGAGGGAGCCTCAGATTCCAAATGTAAATGTGGAAAGACTGGGGGAGGCACAGGGGCCTCTGCCTGCTTTGGCTCTGGCCCCAGCTCTCCTTTCCCCTGCATTCGGACCATCTGGTGATGAGGTGGGTGGGAAAAGATGCCGCCCAAGTGCATGACGTGGGTCTCCCAGGCACACAGCCAACTGGAAGGGCTCAGGGGTCCAAAAGGGCTTGACTACCGCAGCCCCTACTGGGAGAGACACAGGCGCCCCAAATGCACTTGGTCATTTTTGAACCTCCACATTTGTTGATGTGGTGGGAAGAGAATATGTCTTAATTCAGAAATACTGACAGAAAAACTGTGTGACCTTAACCAAGTCACATTCTCTTTCTGTGCCTCATGCATTTTTTTTTAAAGGAGATATTTTGTGTGTGTGTGTGTGTGTGTGTGTGTGTGTGGTACTGGGGATGGAACCCAGGGGCATTCTACCTCTGAGCTCCAACCCCTAGCCCTGTTTTTTATTCTTTATTTTGAAACAGGGTCTCACTGAGTTGCAAAGGGTCTCATTAAGTAGTAACTGAGGCTGTCCTCGAACTGTAATCCTCCTGTCTCAGCCTCCCAAATGCTGAAAGCCTCCCAAATGCTGAAATTACAAGCATGCACCACCACGCCCAGTTGGGGATGGATTTTATCAGGGAATTTATTTATTTATTTGGTGCTGGGGATTGAACTCAGGGGCATTCTATCGCCAAGCTATATCCCCTGCCCTGTTTTGTTTTTATTTTGATGAGAGTCTCACTAAATTGCTGAGGCTGCCTCAGACCTACAATCCTCCTGTCTCAGCATCCTAAGTAGCTGGGATTAGCTACAGTGGTGTAAACCACTGCACCCGGCTCATGGGGTTCTTTCTTTAAAACCTAAGTAGTAGTAGGCTGGGCGTGGTGGCGCCTGCTCCTAATCGCCTCGCTTGGGAGGCGGAGACAGGAGGATGGAGCTGGTTCGAAGCCAGCCTCGCTGGCTTAAGAGACCCTGTTTCCAAATAAAAAAAAAAACATAAAAAAGGTCTGGGAGTGTAGCCCGGAGGTAGAAGGGTTTCCAGGAACTTCAGTACCACCGAAAATAAATAAATAAATAAATAAATAAATAAATAAATAAATAAAACCTAAGTAGTAGCTGGGCGTGGTGGTGCACACTTGTAATTCCAGCGCTTGGGAGGCTGAGACGGGAGGGTCGCACAGGTTCGAAGCCAGCCTCAGGTACTTAGTGAGGCTCTCAGCAACTTAGTGAGACCCTGTTTCTAATAAAGCATAAAAAATAGGTCTGGGAGTACAGCCTGGAGGTAGAAAGTCCTTGGGTTCCATCCCCAGTACCACACACACACAACCCTAACATGGAGTGTGAATGGCCTGGGAGCCGCTGGACAGTGGGGGTGGGAGCTCCCCGGCCCTGTGGTACCTGTCACGGTCCCTGCAGCTGTCCTCAGGAGGGGTTGGGCCCATGATGCCGTGGAGCCGGCTGTGCCACCTTCTGTGCCACTTCTTTAGACCTCAGTTTCCCCACTTGTATGTACACTAGAATGATAGTGACATGTATCTCAGAGGAGTGTCATGAGGGTTATATTAAATAGTGTGCCTAAAGCCGGGCATGGTGATGCACGCTTGTAATCCCACTTGGGAGGCTGAGACAGGAGGATCACTTTCTGTGGACAGCCTCAGCTACTTAGGCCCTTTGCAACTCAGTGAGACCCTGTTTCAAAATAAAGAATTTTTAAAAAGGGCCGGGGGTGTAGCTCAGAAGTAGAATGCCCCTGGGTTCCATCCCTAGTACTGAAAAAAAAATAGATAGATAGATAGATAGATAGATAGATAGATGATAGATAGATAGATAGATAGATAGATAGATAGTGTGTGTGTGCCTAAAGATCCTAGCATAGTGTCTGGCTCAGTATTATCATAATTATTCTATGATCTGATGTCATCCTTTCCGTAAGCTGGAATGGGCAGATCTGGTGTAAGAAGGTGTATTGGGAAGAATGATGGTAAAGCTGCCTCCACAAGAAAGCCCCAACCACACCGGCCTCTAGAACAGGAGACAGCTTGCCCCTCGCAGAGCGCCGAGGGCGCAGCCGGCTCTCACGCTCAGGTGGGATCTGGGTTCCTTCCACATCATTGCTCTGCCCTGTCTTAAGGGTTGCTTCTCAACTGTCCAATCATAACCTGTCTCAGACACATCAAATAAAGTATAAAAAAGGTCTGGGAGTATAGCCTGGAGGTAGAAAAGCCCCTGGCCTCCACCCCAGTACCACCAAAAAAAAAAAGAAAGAAAGAAAGAAAGAAAGAAAGAAAGAAAGAAAAGAAGAAGAAAGAAAAAAAAAAGAAGGAAGGAAAGAAGAAACAGAGTCTTGCTGAGGGTCTCACTAAGTTGCTGAGGCTGCCTCAGACCTGCAATCCTCCTGCCTCAGCCTTCTGAGTAGCTGGGATTACAGGTATAAACCACTGCACCCGGCTCATGGGGTCCTTTCTTTAAAACCTAGGTCGTGACCTAACATGGAGTGTGAATGGCCTGGGAGCCACTCACAAAAGAAGGAAGATGAAGAACTCAGCACAGTCCTCGGGCTCTGGGCACCACGCCGCTCTCATTCCACTGGCCATTGTAGGACACCTGTGCGTGTCCACCTCATACAACAAGGAGAAGAGGGGTTTTAGCAGACTACCAGCTGTCTTCATCCAGGATGAGGCCCTTCCACTCATCCCAAGATCAGCAGCCCCAGGAACGTGACTGGAAGGCCGCCCAGAGCGCTCCCTCTGCCTCCCCCTGTGGACTGGGGAGAGTCTGCCTCCGTCTGTCTGCCTCCCTTCTCTCGGTCTCGCCCAGTCACCAGGACTGACACAAATGTGGGGCTGCAGGATGACCTGGCCAGGAGTAGAAGAAGAGGTGGGGACGGGGAGGTCGGCTCAGCGGGAGCCTCGGCACGGGCTCTGGTGTCAGGAAAACCCAGCTGCGGACTGGCTGTGTGACCTGAACTATAAACTCTCTGAACTTCAACTGAGTCTTGGAAACAGAAGTAAAAATCCCACATGTCAGAGTGTGAGCACTAAATGGGATAGCACATGTGCCTGGCACAGCACACCCTCAATAAACGATAACTCATTTTACTTGGAGCCAGGAAGGCAAATCTTATTTTTGGGGGGTACTGGGGATTGAACCCAGGGGCATCCGATCACTGAGCTACACTTCCATCCCTATTTTTATTAAACAGAGTCTCACTAGGTTGATGAGAGTCTCACTACTTGCTGAGGCTGTCCTGGAGCCTACGGATCCTCCTGTCTCGGCCTCTCACGTACTGGGGATTACAAGCTTGTGCCACAACGGCCAGCTGGCAAATCTGATTTAAATCTCCTGCTCTCGCTGGCCTTTGCACAGGTCCTCTCTTCCTCTCCTTCCATGCCAATGTGCAGCTTCCGAATCCCTGCCCCTCTTCTTTACTTCTTCTTCTTCTTCCCTTTCCATCTGAACCCTGACCTATAATCTCCTCCTCCAGGAAGTCTTCCTTGACCTGGAACTACCCCTCTTCTCCACCTTCCCATCTCCCAGCCCCCATGGTCTGACCCCATTCTTGCCCCACTTCTCCCTTCAGAAGGTCTCACCTCTTACAGAAAGTGTACAGCATGGAAGGACAGTTAGATTTGTCATCCCAAGTATAATATTGTCATGCCTTAAGCATGTAATAAATTTTGTGTGTTCTTTTTTCCTGTTAGAGAGAGAAAGAGAGGGGGGAAAAAAAAAAAGATCAGAGCTCAGATTCCAGCTCTGCCACATTCTAGCTTTATGACTCTTCAGGGCTCTCCTCTTCCGATCTCTGCTCCCCCCATCCTCCTGAGTCAGGTCCAGCTGCAACCTAGCCAGAGGGTATTTAGTCAATCCTGGTCTCCTCTGTTCTACCCAGCCAGGGCCAGCCCACACTCCCGGTGACCTCTGACCACAGGAAGATATTAGACCAAGAAAGTAAATCCCCCTCACCAGCTCCTCCCAAGGGAAAGAGAGGAGACGTTCACCTTAGTCTATGGGCCCTGGGAAGACACCACCAACTCCAGGCTCTCTCCCAACCCCACCCATACTCCAGGACTCCACCTAGGGGGAGTGAGAGGGTTGAACTGATCACAGACTCAGAGAAGACTTAGAAGGCTTAGAGAGCGCCATCCTCCCTCAGCCAGCAGGGCACCAATGTCCCAGATAACTGAGGCTCTTCCAGTGAGACTGACCTTGTTGTGGGCGCTGGGCACAATTCATTTGCTTCTTCCTCAGAACAGCCTGACCCTGTTTCAAAATAAAAAATAAAAAGGGCTCGGTGTGGTGGCACTCACCTGTAGTCCCAATATTTGGGGGGGCTGAGACAGGAGAATTGCAGGTTCAAAGACAGCCTCAGCAACTTAGCAAGACCCTGTTTCAAAGTAAAAACTAAGCCAGGCATGGTGGCACACATCTGTAAATCCCAGTACTTGGGAGGCTGAGACAGGGGGATCACTGGTTAGAAGTCACCTCAGCAATTCAGTGAGGCTCACACCAACTTAGGGAGACCCCGTTTCCAAATAAAAAATAAAATAGGGCTGGGGATATAATTCAGAGATAAAATGCCCTAGGTTCAATCAGCAGTATCACATCACACACACATGCACACACGCACACATGCACACGCACTAGTAGTAGTAGTAGTAGTAGTAGTAGTAGTAGTAGTAGTAGTAAAGAGCTGGGGGTATAGCTTCGAGGTAGAATGCCCCTAGATTCAAACCTCAGTACTACAAAAAAGGGAGAGGCAAAATTGACCTGGGCTCAACCCCCAGTACCCCCAAAAAGAAAAGAAAAGTTGAGCGATTTGCCCAAGGTCTCCTGCCAGCCCTCTTTGGCTGCCCCGGCTGTCTTGCCCAGCGCCTCCCCTCCAGGTGGGGCCTGAGCCCTTGGAGCCTTTCTTCCCAGCTTGGCCTTACTCCAAGGCTCACAACCAAAACTCCTGCTCACCTCTGCCCTTTCCCTTCCTACATTTCTCCAGTCTCTTCTCTGCCCCACAGGGTTCTCCAGACCTCTTGGTTCCTCCCCTGCTCCCATCCATCCTCCCCTACAGTTTCCGCCTAATGAGGTGAATGTCACCTGAAGTCAGGCTTTCCCAGTCTGGGCCCCACCGCACCTGACCATTCGCCCAGCCCCAGCGGAGGCCCTACCCGCTCGCTCCCTCCCTAGCTGGGAAGCTGGAGAAATCGAGGCCCCTCCTGCTCCCCGCCCCCTCCCTCCATCACTCAACTGGGAATCCAGGTCAGGGCCAAGAAGGGAGCTAAAGTGCAGCGTGTTCATTTAATATTAACAAATTGAAATGAATTCTTTTAATGCCAATTAACTTGGAGCGGCCCCTTATTAATAGTAATTTAGATTCATTCTTGGGAGAAGCAGGGATGAGGCTGGGCCAAATGTGCCCAGAATGTCAATGTGCCGCTGGAGGGGCCTGAGGGGGAGAGTGGCAGTCTCACTTCTGCCCGGTTGGGTTGGTTGGGTTCTGTTTCCCTAAGAACAGTCACCAGAAAACTACATTACTCTAGCAATTTTATTTTTGTGGCTGCTATGAATCTGAATATGTTGAAACAATGTCACACCATTTTATCGGTTTGCCTTCACAGTCAAGCAGAAAGAAGACTCCTCAACAGTCCCCAAACTCTCCTGAGCCGTCACACCTTGAGGACCCAAAGGAGAGTCCAGCTCTCTACCTTCTTTGTTCAAACCCAGAAAGAACCAGAGTACAACCTTAACCAAAATTAAAAAGGGGAATAAGCATGTGTATCTCTTGGGGAATCCTTCCCGGAGGTAGAAGACCCCACAGGCTGACCCCTGCTAACAGCTTACATTTAAGGGAAGACTACATCCCTGCTTGCATTTTTTTTTTTAGAACTTAAGGAAATGGCAAGAATTAAGAATTCAACTTTGTGTAAAGAGCAGAGCTAAGTGGAAAGAACTTGGTACTGAACTACAAGGTTGAAAGGCATTTTGCTC
This sequence comes from Muscardinus avellanarius, assembly GCF_963383645.1. NCBI lineage: Eukaryota > Metazoa > Chordata > Mammalia > Rodentia > Gliridae > Muscardinus > Muscardinus avellanarius. Next base: position 66,850,764 of record NC_137797.1, on the reverse strand, counting down.
TCACTGCTCTCCGGCAAGACCTGGGGACGGGGCTGAGCAGAGGCTCTGCCCCACCCAGGGCACTGGCCGGGAGGAGAGGGGAGGCTGGGTCAAATGTGAAGCTAAGAATTATGGAACCTGGAGGTGGGGATTCTGAGATGGAGGAGGCAAAAATGGAAAGGGGGCTTGGGAAAAGTAAGGGACTGTACAAAATGATGTGGGTTTTGTTTGTTTGTTTGTTTGTTTGTTTGTTTGTTTGTTTTGGTGGTACTGGGGTTCCTGGAAGCCCTTCTACCTCGGGGCTACACTCCCAGACCTATTTTTACATTTTCATTTTGGAAACAGGGTTTCCTAAGCCAGCGCGCGGCTGGCTTCGAACCTGCGCGATCCTCCTGTCTCTGCCTCCCAAGCGCGGGGATTTACAAGCGTGCGCCACCACGCCCGGCCAAAATGATGTTTATAACATCAAAACTTTAAAATGGGTTAACATACAAAAGATTACATTTAAAGGTCAAGTTTTAAAGAGGTCAAATAGTCAAATTGCCAACATAACAACAATGAGGAAAATGTATGTATAAAACATTTTAAGCAAATTGTTCTTCAAAAAGGGAAGGTTGGAACTAAGCAGTCAAAACCTTATTATACCCCATAGTTTCCAAACAATAAACTGACTTACAAATCAAAAAGAGGCACCAACACAAAACTAAACTCCAGTGTATATGGAGGGGAAAAATTGTGGAGATTCTGTAACAGCTAAAAATCTAGCAGAGAAGGAGGAAAAAGGAGTAAACTTAAAATCCATGAAGTGATTATCTGTCGATACTGGTACTGGAAGATGAGAGGGAGAAAAGGGGTGAACTTAACATCATTAAATTAAAACTTGTGAAAGCGTGAGGTGAATTCACCCCCACAAAAAAGTAAACTCGCCATATGCAGAATGCTCTTCCTCAGAGGAAGGAAGGCGAAAGTAACACTCTCCTCCCAGAAAAGTATATTAATCTGACCTTATTTTTGCTCCAAATCTAAAATGAATTATGCAAGCGAATTCTTTCTCTTTCAACTAAGAAGAACAAAATCGGATTTCAATTGTCTGGTGGGGCAAGGAGGGAGGGGTGTTGGGCGGGGACCAGCTTACCTTGCTCTGGGGCAGCCAGACAGGAGTGGGCGAGGACCCTGCCCGGGCTGCGTGTTAGGGGAGAGAGGACGGGGCATCGAGGGCCCCAGACAAATGCGAAGGGTGGAAGGACTGGGGTGTCCACGTCCCCACTCCGCCGCCTCCCTCCCACCGGTACCCAGGCCTCGAGAGCTACTGAAAGTTACAAATTGCTCCCATTATTAGCTCATCCCGGGCGGCCTGGTCATTGGCCAGCCTCTGAGCACGTGGTCCCTGGTACCAATCGATCGAATTTCTAGTTGCAATTCTCGGTCTGTCCCTTGGCTCTGTGGAGGGAAGGGGGGGAGCGGAGGCGCAGGGGGGCTGGGGAGGGGCCAAGGGACCCTCACCCTCCCTTCCAGCCAAGTGGGGTCCTGAGCGCCGCCCCAGAAGGGGCCGAAGGACTGCTGTGGGCCGGGGTACACCGGGAGGGCAGAGCCTGGAGGAAGCGGGCGGTCGCCAGCACCCTGGACGCCCTCGGTCCCCGCCCGCGGCGGCGGCGCCACTCCCCCCGTGGCGCCCACTCCCCCGGGCCGTCCCGGGCCGCCCCGCCCCGCCGGCCGGGCGCTCTCCCCGCATCGCCGCGCCAGCCCTCACTTTGCTGACCGCCCCAGGTCCAGCCTCCCCGGCCGCCCGAGGTCCAGAGCCCGCGCCCTCAAGAGCATCCTCCCCGCCCCGCCTCCCGCCCCCGGGCCGAGTTTGTGCCCCTCTTGGAAATCGTTTGCGAGAAGGAGAAACTTTTGAGTGGATGAAAACCCAAGGGAGCCGGTCCAGAGCAGGTGAGCTGGGCCGGGGAGGGGTGAGCTTTCGTCCGTCCCTCCTCCCGGCTCCATCTGCTGCGGGAGGAGTGGGCTGGGTGGGCGCCTGTCAGGTACCTGGGTCGGAACAGCTTTTCTCTCCAGAGTTTGGGCTGGCAGGGGAGGAGGGCTTGCTTCAGAAACTGGGGAGGACAAGAGAAATTAGGGCTAGAAAGCCCCAAAGAGCCTGCAGAAGAGGCTTTCCTCAAATATAGCTTGTGGTTAAACTTCAGAAAAGTTTTTTTTTTTTTTTTTAAGAGAAATGGAGAAAGGAACAGCATTGGAGTTTTAAGACTTTTAAGTGGGAGGAGGGAGGGAGGGAGTTTTGAGATTTTAAGTGGGAAGGAAGGGGCTCCACTTCCCATACCATGGAAGGATGTGATTTCTTGTTTCCCAGTGGAAACTAACCTCCCGCAAAGAAGCGAGGGGGTCCCAAACCAGCTGGCCCCAGTCAGCCCTTTGGAGCCACTTGGAGATCCCCTGGAGGGGGTCTGCAAAAGGGAAAGGAGTTCTAGAGGAAAGTAGTTTTGGGGTTTGGCAGCCCAGGACTGCTCGGGCCCTGTTCCTGGGTCCTTTCACTGACTTTTAAGAGGGAACAAGAGAGAACAACTCCCAAAGTATAACGCCACCCCAATCCAGTCTGACTCAGAGGCCCATTCCCTAAGATGGAGTCAAGTGAGAGCCCAACACAACCTTCCTACTGCCTCCAGTACCCAAAGGAGGGTGAGGAAAGAGGCCCTGGGCCCCTCTCCGGGCTGAGGTTCCCCCTCCCTGAGAGATCACTAGAAGGAAGACACAGGGAGGCTCCTCAAAAGGGACTTGAGAGCTGGGTGGGTTCAGAGAGCCAAGCTAAACTTGGGGGTCCAGACAGGGATTTGGCAGGGCCTGGGGGGAGGGGGAGGGGGGAGGCCGCTGCAGTGGCATTGATAGAGCTTGGGTGGGGCTCTGAAGCCTGCGGTGCCCCCACCTCGGTAGAGGGGGGCTCAGCACTGAGCTCGGGCCCCTCAGGGAGAACCCAGGCAGGCAGCAGACAATGCATTTGAACCACTATTTTTGGAAGGGCCCTGAGGGGCTGTGGATTCTGGGAAAGAAAATTGCCCACCCCTCCAGAGGTCGCTGGGCCCTACCCGACCAGGAGGCCAGCAGCAAGGGCCCGCCCGGCCTTTGTTTTCCTTGTTCTTGAGGATTTTCTGTTGTGCTCCAGCCTACACCCCCACACCTGCTCTTCTGAACCCCACTGGGCCTGACAAGTGAGAGGTTTAGGAGGGCCACGGCCGGTTTGTTGTGGTTCCCCAAAACTGAGCCCTTGAGAAAGACCTGTCCAGAGGCAGACATTAAAGCCACTGAGGTTCAAAATAAATATAAACTCTTTCCTTTTACATTATGGCTTTCTGTACATCTGTCGCCATTTGAATGGGAAGGCCTTATCCCTTCCCAATCCCAAAACCAACCTGGAAGGCAGCTTGGGCTTCTTTTTGCTGGCTGCCTGGGCTCTGAATGCTCTGAGATGGGATGCCTGGCCCTAGACTCCCCTCCTTTGACGAGTCTCCTCCTTTCTGCTTCTGCCTCCCCAATACCCACCCCCCCCCCGCCCCGGACACACACACCACGGTGCAGATGCGTGGAATTGTCTTTTTCTCTTTGGTTTTTTCTCTTCCCTTTCTTCTTAGGATTGATGGGGTGACAGCACTTTGGCGAGGCTTTCCTAAGCCTGTAATGGGAGCTGTGGACCCAGCCCTGACATTTCAAGTAGGGGAAATGGCCTCATCCCTGGGTCCTTGAGATGGAGTCACGAGTTGAAGGCAGTTGAGGAGTGGCGTGAAGGATGGCCGGGCTGACACAGGACAGAAGCCTCCTGGGGGAGGGCGTAGTTTTGGCACCATGTGTCTATTAAAGAGAGAATGCAGAAACAAAGGAAGAGCGAAAGAAGGTCTAGGAAAACAGCACCAAGGACTGGAGAGACTGGGAACAACAAAGAGAAGAGACGGAGAGGAAAGTGTATGAGAAAGTCCAAGTGCAGGAGTCGAGGGAGAGTGAGGAACTGCGAGAGACGGACAGGAAAGCAGTGCTGATGCGGCAGGGCGAAGTAGCAGAGTTTGGTTTGTTTGCTTGTGCTGGGGCCACAGGCATTCTAGGCAAGCACTCTGCCCAGAGCCACAGCCCAGCCTGGGGCGCGCATGTGCGCATGTGCGTGTGTGTGTGTGTGTGTGTGTGTGTGTGTGTGTGTGTGTGTGTTTAAAACTGAGGATAAAAAGGAAAAAGAGCAAGCACAAGTGCAAAAAAAAGAGGAATGGGGAGAGGAAAAAGGAGTTAAAGAGAGAAAAAATGGAAAGGAGAAAAAGAAAGAGGTAGAAAAGAGACAAGACAAAAAACAGAAAAGAGGGAAGGAAAGGTCAAGGAAGGGAGGAACATAAAGAGAAAAACTGAAGGTAGGTAGACAGCAGAGAGAGAGAGAGAGAGAGAGAGAGAGAGAGAGAGAGAGAGGAGATAAAAATGCAGAGAATAAAGAGGAGAGGGGAAGCAGAAAGAGATAGGGGATTTGGATTCCAGCTTTACCCCAGCTGAGCTGCTGCCAGCACTCCCCAGCCCAGCCCAGGTGCCCCGGCCTGCACTAGCAGGAGGAGGCCCAGGCAGTCACCTGAGGCCCAGCTTCCCTGTGAAGCAGCCAAGCCAGCTGGACAAGGACTTCCTCCCTCAGCCCCACCTGCCACCCCTCGGGCTGGTGTGGGGCCTGGCTGTTCAGTCTTGAGGCTCTGCAGCGCTCAGGTCAAGATTTGGGTCCAAAACCAGGCAGGAGATGAAGAGGCAGATGAGGGGCCAGGTGCCCTCCCTGGGGCTCAGACCTCGCCACGGCCCTGCTGCAGAGGCATTGTGGAGCCCGGGCTGCTTTGCTCTGGGCTCTGCCGCGCTCTGGCTCTGTGACCTTGGGCCTCAGTTTGATCATCTGTCACATGAGCCCTTTGTGCTGGATGATTCCTCTGTGATTTTGGTTAGCCTTCTTGAATATGTCCAGGTAAGAGTGGGGGAAGCAGAAGGCCACTTGGGGTGTGGGGGAATCTTCGTATTCTTTCTTTTGGTGAGAAGAAAAATATATCCTGCTTAGCAAAATCTTTGCTATTCGCATCTCCATCCCCGCCCCAGAAAACTACCTTGTAGTTCAAGTGTTTTCTCCAGGCCCGAAGGGGTTGGCGTAATCTGGAAAGTCTAGCATGAGGTTTAGAAACCCTGGAAGAGCCAAAGAAAGCATCTCATTGGTGAAAGAGAAGGAGCTGGGGACTCTCCTCGCCAGGGCAAACACAACTTAGGTTTTGTAATTAATTTTGCATAACTTTCATAAAGAGGTTGACTGGCAACGTGACTTTGTTTCAGCCTGTAGAGAGGGCTTCAACTTGGAGTTGTTGGGTATTTGTTACCTGTTGGTCCTAAATGACTGTGCTCTGGTGGCAATGGCTCAATTGGATTCAGGTTTCCTTCTTTCTTTTCTTTCTTTTTTATGTGTGTGTGTTACTAGGGATTGAAGCCAGGGGCACTTTACCTCTAAGCTGCACCCCCAGCCTTATTTTACTATTTTTTAAATTTTGAAACTGAGTTTTACTGGGCTGCTTAGAGTCTCGCTAAATTGCTCAAACCTGCAATCCTCCTGTCTCATCCTCCCAAGTACTGGGATGAGAGGTGTATGAATCTAGGTCTGATTCAGGTTTCTTAGAGCCAATTAAATAACTCCCTTGTCTCTCCCAAAGTGGGATGAGGCAGGTCCCATGAGCTATATTTTCCAAGGTCAATTGAGGACGGGCTGTAGTACAAGACCCCCACTCAACAATGGCAGGCGAGGAACGCTGGCCCTGCTGGAGCAGTCCTTGCAAGGCTGCCGCGGGAAGGCCTTGGTCCTCTTTCTAGTGTTGCTCCTTGCTTCTCGCTCCCTCTTTTCTCCATATTCTTCTTTGTTTATCTTTCTTTCTCCTTCTGTCCCTCTTCCCCCTTTCTTCTGTTCCCTTTCTCCCTCGTGCCCTCTCTCTGTTTTCATCTAGTCCACTCTCGGGCTCTCGGTGTTTCTGCACCCCGGCCTTCGGCCCTCTGCTAGCCGGGCCCTGCCCTCGAGGGTTTCTAGTGGATGCAAGTACTGGGCTTCACAGATGAGGGGCTAAGTAAGAGCGGAAGCTTTGCTTGCAGATACAGGGTCAGCCAACTTGTTTCTTTTATCACTCATGACTATGACCTTCACATACCCTTGGCTCGCTGTGGACAGTTCTCTACTCTGCCCAATTGCCCTGCACTGGCTTTTGGGAGCGGAGTTGCTGGTACCCCTGGGCTGCTTTTCTCCCAAGATGAGGGAGGTCAGAGATGCTAGGTGGGAGCCTCAGACTTCCAAATAAGCAGAGCATATTCCCTGTCCCAGGGCATTAAGGGGTCCTCTTTCTCTTGCACTGTGAGGCTGGTCAATTCTGGCTCCATGGACCACCCCTGATTAGCCAGGCCCACACCATCCACACCTGCAGGGCAAGGAAGAGGTAGAGCTGATGCAGACTGTCTGCCCAGACTGTCCTCGCCCCAGCCTGGCCCTGCAGGGAAGGAGAGAGCCTAGCTCACTTCGCACGATCCGAACCTCTGCGGGCAGAGCCGCATCATGGCCCGCCGGGCGCCGCAGAGAGCAGCGTCTGCCCTGGGGCTCTGCTTGAAACTGCCTGGGTCTGGCTCTGTTTGCTGTTGTGTTTTTCTCCCCCATTTGGGGTGGGGAAAGTCAGGAAATGAAATGTTTTCCCCATAGCCCTAGTTCTTTCTCTGCTAGCCCACCTCAAAGCTGTGGATAGTAAGGAACTACAGCTTGCAGCCCGGCCCATAATCAAAGCAAATTCGAATTCTCTCCTGGACAGGAGAAGGACAGATGCGCCTTCCTCATCCTCCCCTGCTTATTGATCCACTCTGAGGGCACTGGAGGGTCAACAGTGGGATCAGATTGCTTTAACTGGTATAGAATTAGCCTTTCCTATCACGCCAGAGACCCAGATTTCTCACACCAAAAACCCAGATTTCTCATACCAAAGAACAGGAGGTCTTCGCCCAGACCCACACCTGTTCTCTAGCCTCTCAAGCCAGTGATGATGTAAAGGTTTGTTGAGGCGGAGGACTGGAAGGGAAAACAGGCAATTTGCTCCATTTAGCAGTCAGTAGCTTCAGATGCTTGTTCAGCTAATATTTGTTTAATATCTACCATGTGCAAAGCGTCGTCTCTACCTTTGTTTGCCAAGGCCAGGAGAAGATTCTTGCCACTGTAAGCCTTCAGTGTGTTGTGGACAAGTATACAAATAAACTAACGGGGAAAAAATTTGTCTTGGACTCAGTTGATTTTCTTTGCACCGGCCTTCTGCCTGTGCCAGGTCTCAGAGACCCTGTCTTCCCAGCTCCAGCTCCACAGCCCCGCCTGGATAAAAAGCAAGGCAGACCTGAGCCCACTGGCTTCCCCCACTGGAAAATTATTAGAATGGGAGCCAGAGACATATGCTGGGTTGGGGCCTGAAAGCCCTGGAATCAAGGGCTTTAGGGTGGGTGGCAAAGACACCCTCCTGGAGCACCTCTGGTCTTGTGGTGTGCATTGCTCGGTCAAGAGTGTGTGTGTGCATGGTGGGGTGATTATAATATGTTTCTCCAGGCTGCAGAGCAGGTTGGTGAGTTTGTCTTGGTGTGGTACATGCCGAAGGTGACGGCAAGGGTGTACACGCGCAGTGAGCTGAGGGGTGGACAGCTGTGCCCACACCAGGCTTGTACACACTGGGCCCCAAATAGGTGTGTGTGTGTGTGTGTGTGTGTGTGTGTGTGTGTGTGTGTGTGTGAGAGAGAGTGGAGGGGGTGTGTGGGATCCCAAATATCTCTCCATACATGGCCTTCTGTATATGAAGAGTGTGTGCACCCGCTGAATTATTATAAAATTACACTGACCCTTACAGAAAATCCATACCGGCCTCAGCCTCTCTCCCCCGACCTCTCGACCTCTGGGGTGCCCGAGGAAAGAGCTGACCCGGTCACTGCCTCCCCCTAGTCAATGAGGCTTTCTCCATTAGCATAAAACATGAATCTGCTGGCAGTTTGACAAATTATAACTAGCAGCCAGAGTTTTGCCAACTGGCTGGCTTGGGCGCTGTCTATTTATCATTGAAAATGGTAAATCATAAGAATCCAGATGACTTAATTATTCAAATCCACCCAGGACCCAGAGAAGCTGCAGTCCTGTCAATCTCCGTGCAGGGCTGGGGAGAAGGGCAGGGGTGCTGCGAGCTGGAGAGCAGGCTCCACTGCCGCCCTCTCCTCTTCCCAGCCAGCAGGCTCTTTCTCTGCCCCCCCCCCACGCCTTCCTGCCCACCTTTCCAGGCCTGGGCTGTCCCTGCCGCCCGCCGCGCCCACCACCGTGCTCCCACGGCCTGGCTGTCTTTGTGAGGAGCCCTTCCCTGATTCTGATCCACTTCATTTCTCTCCCTACAGGCAGACACTGACCTCCACACATGGCCTCTCCCACGAGCTCTGCCTGCTCCCCTGCCCCTTTGTTCTCACTGTCCCCGAGGTGGAGGTGCCGGCTCAGCGTCCTCACGCCACACACAGCGCCACCGCCAGCCCAGCGCCCGCAGTCCTGGGGGCAGAAGTGGCTTCTCTTTGCCACATGGAAGTAGAAAGTCAGTGGAGGACATTGCCCCCACATACACACACACACAAGCTTTCTGTCCCTTCTGCTGATTTCTGCACAGCTTAGAAGTAAGGGACAGGCTTCAGAGATACGCCCCAACACCTAGGCAGGACTGTGGCCATCCCTACCCCAGCACAGAACCACCTCGAGCCCCAGCAGACGACTTGCTGGGTACCAGCTCTCCCTGGAGGAGAAGAAGCCCTGTACAGAACAAGTCCCAGATCCGGAGGTCTGCGCTGCGCTTCTGGGCGGTGCTTTGATCTCTGGATGCTTTCATCTTTGTGTTCCCGGCCATCCAGTAGAAATATGAACTCCCATTCCTTGAGTCCCTGGACCCCAGGGGAAGTTTGTGTTCTCCCCACCCCACAGAAAGGCACAATGGGGAGGGGGGCTTCCTGGTGACCAGGGCGACCTTACTTTGCCTCAAAGGAAGGCTGTGGAGAGCAAGGAGCATCTCAGAGCCCCCCTCCCTGAATGCACCCTGGTTTCTTTTGGAGGGGTGCTTTGCCCCAGAGCCCTGGAGGGTCCTCAGCCTGCATCTGTTCCTGCAGATGCTCGTCAGTTCTGTCCTTAGTGTGACTCAGTGTGTGTGTGTGTGTGTGTGTGTGTGTGTGTGTGTGTGTGTGTGTGAGAGAGAGAGAGAGAGAGAGAGAGAGAGAGAGAGAGAGAGAGAGAGAGACTGACTGAGACTCAAGCTTGGACAGACTGACAGCCCAGGCCTAGTGGTGTGCATGCCAGGGCCCTGTGTGTACATTTTTGCACACACATGAGCACACAGGTCCAGGAAGAACCCTTGCGCCAGAACAACAAGTGACAAGGGCCCCACCAACAGGATACCTGAGGAAGGAGCCCCCTCTGTTCCATTTTAATGCTTCTGAGCAGTGGTGCTCTCAATAAAATGTTGGACTTGGCATTTTCACAGGACTAATGGAGCTCTGTTTCTGCTGCTGCTGAAATCAAGTTCCTCCTCCTCCTCCTTTCAGGATGGAGCATGGGGAAGGTCAAGCATCTTGGGAAGGGATTTCCCCCCTCCCAGAGAACACATGTGACACACAGGGGACCCTCCCCCGCCTAGGCTCCTGCCTCTGTGAGGACGAGCATCCCCTCCCCCTTCCTTCCTCCTTCCCCCAAGCCAGGTTGATATTTGACCGGGGCAGGGGTGTGGGGTGGAGAGGAGCAGGATTCCAAAGCAGGCCAAGCGTCTGGAAGGCGGGAGATCAATACAGGGAGACAGATTGGAGACAGGTTTCTCTCGCCTCTACCCCCTCCCCGCCCCAGCTCCTAAAAGCAGGTGGGAGACAGAGCCAAGCCCTGGCCTCTCTCTGCCCTTCTAACTCAAACAGGTTCCTAAACCCAGCTAGAGGGTAAACAGCTTCCAAGCATGGCCAGGATTAACCACAGAAATGCCGCTAATGTACTTGTATGCACATCCCTGCCGCCTGAGCCCGCACCCCAGCCTGTGTTACTGATTAGCCCACCAGCTTGGGAGAAGCTGGGGAGTGGCGGAGGATGCCTTTGCCTCCACAAGCCTGTTCTGAGCCCTGGAGAGTGTCTCTGGAGCCAGACAAGCTGAGGGTGGCAGAGGATCCCGCCCCCTCCCCGCTGCGGGCTCCTAGATCAGCCCAAAGGCAGACAGGGGTTTTCCTCTGCACCTTCCCTGACTCTCCTGTCTCCCTTTGGCGGTTCACAGCTGGAAGGCAGGTGGGAGAAGAGAGGGAGAGTAGAATCGGCTCCGGAAATCAAACGACCCAATAAAAAATTAATTGTCTAATTAAAACCATGAGGAAGCCCCTTGCCAGAGTTTGGCTCTGAGTCGTCAGGGCTATAAAGGGTGGGAAAATGAGTCTCAGCTCCTAATAAATTCCTGATTTGCAGCTTGGTGGATCAGTGAAGGAGCACCACGCTCTGCCTGGCTGGGCCTCCTGGAGGTCACCGCGCCCCTCCCTCGCCCCCTCCACCTCAGAGGAAAGGGACCTTGCAGAGGAGAAGCCACCACCCAGCAGGAGAGCCTCCTGGGCCTGAGCCTCCGTCCCCCTCACCTGAGCCTTACCCATTGCTTCCCAGGCTATCCACAGGAAAGGGAAGTTCCAGAAACTTCCTCAACTGAAGTTCTTTATTCGGGTTAACTAAAATTTGTTATAAGTTTCTATTTAGGGTGGGTATAACCTTGCTCACTCTACTTTTGTGAAAATACATATTTTTGTATCTTACTTGATGATTTATTAATTTGTATTGTAATTAATGAACTGACAGTTTCCTTCTCTTAGACTTTCAGGTGGTTATTTTTTGTTGTTGTTTGGTTTTTAAATTTGGTTTTTGTTTTGGTACAGAGGATTGAGTCCAGGGGCATTCTACCTCTGAGCTACACCCCCCAGCCCTATTTTATTTTTTTTGTTTTGAAGCAGGGTCTCCCTAGGTTACTGAGAGTCTCACTAAGTTGCTGAGGCTGGCCTCAAACCTGCGATTCTCCTTTCTCGGCTTCCAAGTACTGATATTTCAGGTGTGCAGCACCATGCCTGGCTTTTGTGTTTGTTTTTTGCAGGTGAATGACAGGGAACCAAGCTAAGAAATTAATCCCCACTACCACTACCAATTAAAAATTTAAAAAGGCTTGCCGGGCGTGGTGAGGCACTCTTGTAATCCCCGCGCTTGGGAGGCAGAGACAAGAGGATCGCGCAGGTTCGAAGCCAGCCGTGCTGGCGTAAGAGACCCTGTTTCAAAAATATAAAAAAATAGGTCTGGGAGTGTAGCCCGGAGGTAGAAGGGCTTCCAGGTACCCCAGTACCACCAAAAAAAAAAAAAAAAAAAAGCTTTGTCCACCCTTCCTAGCTGACCAAATCCTCTGGAATTGTGAACACAGAGTGATTCCGGAGAGGAGCACAGTCAGGCAGCACTCAAGCGCGAGCAGAGAGCCCAGCCAACTCCCTGGATGACTGGATCACCTCTTCACTTGGGCCTGCTCTGTGGACCAGCCCCAGGCCTCTATTTCCTCCCCCACCCCCGCCAAGGCAAATACACGGTGCCTCACCAGCTCAGGAGGGGTTGCTAGCATGTCACATTCATTTATTATATAGAATACATGATGGGATCCATGCCTGAGATGCACTTCTTTAAACAAACGAGGGTTGTCCCCTTAGGAAGACATATATGTGCTTATTCTATATGTTCCTCTAGTGATTAAAACATTGCCACAAGGGCTACCTTAAAAATGACTTTACAACCAGTTGACAGAATATTCAAAACAACCAGCATTAACTATCAATTTTGGGAGACTGATTCCACTAAAGCAAAGGGCACCAAAGAAACCAAGACACACCCCCTGAAGACAATTCCAAGAGAGAAACTGCAAAAAATGACGTGGCTGCAGCCTTGCTGGGCTGGGGGAGCTCCCCGCAAGGTGACACCCCGAGGCGGGCGCTGGCTCCGCCAGATGCGGCTCTGGCCACATCTGGAGTGTATTATTTATCACTCCTGATGATCTTCCCCTCCTTCATCTGGTTGTTATTTTTCATCCTAAACAATGAACTAAGCTTTCCTAAGAAGGAGAAAAAGGGAAGGAAACAAATTCCTGACCCCCATCTGGGTCAGGATCCCATTTCTATTTCCGCACATTCCCAGGCACAAGTGTCACCCATGTGGCCAAGCCGCTGTGCTTCTAGGAACCCAAACCTCGAGACTGGAATACAGACTCTGGTTCTGACTCACCTCACACTAGCTGCATGCCTACTAAGTGCCACCCCCACTGGGTGCTAACTTGTGAGTTATCCTTCCCTGTCTGAGCATTTTAAGACTTTTCCTGATAGACTTTGCTATTTTCTGTCCCCTGCTAAGCTAGTCTACAACTGCACACGGCTCCAAGGGCTGGCTGGTCCATTTTCTGGGGGCCATACCTTGGGAGGACTTAACTTGGGAGATCATTTTGTCCATCTGTCTGTCTTGGAGAAAAGCTTTATTTGAATAGTGCTAGTTCTCAGACTGACCATTTTGGGCATATAAACAAAGAACCCTGACCTCAACAGGGCATTAGAGTGCCCCACCGTCTGCCTCTCTGGAGGGAGAATGGGCATCTTTTTGTGTGTTGGGGAAGTACGGGGGACTGAGCCCAGGGGTGCTCTACCTACAGGCCTCACCCGCTAGCCTCTTTATATTGTTTGAAACATAGGTTGCTGAGAGTCTTGCTGCACTGCTGAGGCTGTCCTCAAACTTGTGGTCCTCCAGTCTTTACCTCCCAACCCTGGGGTTACAGGTGTGCAGCAGCACACCTAGATGAGAGGGGCATCTTGCACGTGCAATTCTATGTGAATGGCTCCACCTAGAGTTGTGCTCCAGGAGTGCAGTGACTGGTGCTCCCCAAGCGGAGCCACCCACAGACGCCTGGCAGTCTCAGCGGCCTCACACGGCCTTCAAGGATGAAAAACCCAAGTTTTGACAACTAAGGTGTCAACACCTCAGTCCCCAAAAAAGTGCTCAAAGCGGAGATCCTCCCCACCTCACTGACAGCAGAGAGATCTGGGCTCAGCACACAGCTCACCAATCTTCTCTCCATCCACTTCAAAGGCAGCGCCAGCTCCCAGGAGGACCCCAGGGTACAAAGCAAAGCCCGTCTCAGCCAGGTTTGGGGTTGGGTGATGCTGCCAGAACATGGGTCAGGCTGGGCCTGGAAGTCAGAGTGAGACTGCAGACCCTGTCAGGCATAGAGTAAGGGGCAGGGGGCACAAGCCTGCGTGCGGCATGCCTGCTTCCAGGCACCTGGGCCTCCTGGACACCAGGCCCACCGGCATGCTGGGTCCTGACCAGAGACTGGCCATCTCACCACCCAGATCTCCTCCCTCCTCTGGCCCCTCCTCTCCACACATCCCTACCCAAAGCCTCTGAGCAAATCCTTGGAACTCTGCAATCTCCATGACAACCTCCCCCCCAGCACGGATTCTCTCTGTGTGCACAGCCTCTGTCTTCTTGCTGGGACCAAGGCTCCTACCCCATTAGGTCAGAACATCCTGACTCAGCGGGTCATGGAGGCTGCAGCCACCATGCTCCACAGGAAGCGACCACATCAAAGGCAGAGACATTAGCACTCAGAGGAGAGGGTGAGCCTGGAGGCCTTGACTGAGCTCTTCCCAGGGCCAGCACCATGTGACAAGCTGGAACAGCCTGGGCCCAGTAAGCATCTGGTCTCTTGTGACAAAAACAAGACACATCTATGCCAGATTTTAAGTAATAATTATGAACCTAGCCATGAAGGTGAGCCCCATGAGAAAATGAGCTTCAGAGCAGGAGAGCGTCCTCCCGAAGCCTCTGAGCAGCGGTCAGGTAGGAGCTGCCTGCTGAGCAAGCTCGCACAGTCCCTGCTTCTCCAGGAATCACAATGGCAGAACCTGCTGCAGTGGGCAGCACCACTGAACCCCATCCTGCCAGGCACCCCCAGGCCCAAGGAACCACAGAAGGCCTCCCGCTCAAGTGCTGCAGTCTACATGGGGAAGAAGCTGCAAACAGATCCTTCCAATGCCCTGCGGCAAGAATGACGCTAGATACACTTGGGGTGATGTGGGGTACCGCGCACACACCTGAGGGGGAGGGAGAAGGGATGGCTCCTGGGGAGGAGATGTAAACTGTAAGCAAAATGGCATGCAAATATTACCCCCTTCTATGCCTCACCCAACTGGAGGTACTTTCCACCCTGAGAATAAATTACTGACTTCACAAACCAAGGTCACAGTGGGTGTCAGCATCCAGCCCTCTCTCAGGCTGGGGTAGATCATGCGAATCGGACTGGGGATCCCAGCTGGATCTGGGGCTTCCCAGTGACCCATCTGCCCACGCTCCATCCCCTCCTGTATGATGTCCAGGCGCGCTCTGATTCCCAAGACCTGACAGAGCCTGGGGAATGGGGAAGAAAGAACTTACTATCTCCCAGAACTGGCATACTCCGCGGCCTTCAACTTTCCTGCCTTTGGGGAAGATGCCCCTGTTTGCCCCAGTTGCCCATGGGGCTCCTCCTCCCCCTGCAGCCGCTCTGTCCTCCCATTTGCAAGAATGCACCCTTCCCTCCAGCCCTCTGTCCGCAGTGTGCAGAGAGGGAGGGAGGCAGCATATGGCCCAGTTTTCCTTGGCCTGTGTAGGCTATTTTGGAAATAAGAAACCCCCTTGCCCTTTCCTCCCCTCTGGGGAGCACCCTCCCTCCCCCCCCAACATTCCCCAGAAGTTCTCAGACTGAGATCTGCCATACGTGCAGCTATGTGGTGAAATCACCGCTTTCCTCCCCCAAGAGGCGCCGAGGCTGGAAAGGGAGCGCACTCAAACCTTTGATGTAGGCACGTTCTAAAATGCCCACCTGTCCCCTCGATCCCTGGCCCCCAGCCTGAACTGCTGGAGCTCCTCATCAGGGCTTTAAATCCCAGGCTGCCCCTTGGCCAGGATCAGTCACACACTCTCTCCTGCTGCGGGTAATCAAACCCAACCAGGCCTCACTCAGGGACATCTGTCTCCGGCGAATAAGGAGTGATCCCAAACTTGAGGGGTTCTGTGACACTTAAAAGCTTCAAGCAGGAAGATCTGCAATTCCTCTTGGACCAGGGCCTGTGGGGAGGGTCGCTCGGAAACCCTCGTTTGATGTTATGCTTTCATGGCTACAGTGTGATCCAGATGTTTCCCAGTTGTGGGATTTTCTCCTTGGGAGGGAGGTGCCTTTGGCCGTGAAGACGGTCCATCCTGTGGGCTTTGGATCTGGGCCGGTGGGCAGGGGGAGCTCCTCCAGCTCTCCACAACCCCACCATTTCCCAGGTCACATATCATTTCCCTTCCCATCCAAAGAAGAGAAGAATATCCCTATGGGGCATCCCCAGAAGCTTGCTGGTTTACTGTGTGGCTGTCCAGAAGTGGCCCTACATTTCTGTTCTGGCACCATAAGATGAAGCTGAGCTAGGCGTGGTGGCACACACTTGTAATCCCAGGAGGCTAAGACAGGAGGATCGCAGGTTCACAGCCAGCCTCAGCTAGTTAGTGAGGTCCTCCGCAACTTAGCGAGACCCTGTTTAAAAATAAAGAATAAAAAAATGGAGCCGGGGATGTAGCTCAGAGATAGAATGTCCCTGGGTTCTATCCCCAGTACTGCAAAATAATAAATAATAATAATAATAATAATAATAATAATAATAATGTGAAGCTGGCGTTGCTTCCCCCAAAACAGTTCCTGGATCATGAGAATAGAAGAGGAAACTCAAAAACCAAAATTTTGGCCAAAACACAAAAAATTACCTAAGAAACTGTGAACAGAACTGGACTGAGAATGAAAAAGTCTTAAAACAACCAGAGGCTATCCCTCTTTGGGTATGTTTTGTGAGGATAGGAGCGAACCTTCCCAGATTCCCAGGCCTTTCTAATCCCCAGAGCTCAAAAGCTCCTGGTCATCTCCCCTCAAGAGCTTCTCTGAAACTCTGGAATTCTTTCCCTTAAAGAGACTTCAGTTCCTCCAGTAGTGCAGCCCCAGTCACTACACGCTCTATCCTGATGAAGCTTCTCCTGGGAAGTGTGTCAGTCCCACACCTGCATCCTCTCAGGTCTCCAGCACCCCTTGAATGGTTCCTAGAGTCAACTAGGTAAAAAATCAGGTTGCCTCTGGAGCTGAGTCTCTGGGGTGACCCCACAATCACTTGGATCCTTGCCTCTGTTGTGAGGGCCACAACGTAAGCTGGACACGCGGACACTGAACCCGGAGGACAGACAGACAAGAGAATCCCAGACCCTGCTGGACAAGGCACCAGCCCATGAGTGGATCCCCAAGGACTGTCATCCACCACAAGTTGGAGTAAGTCGATTTTTTTCAGGGGAGGGGTCACATCACATGGGGAGAGAAACCTGGGATGCTTCTTGCAGGAAGAGGAATTCGTGAGGGGCCAGAGAAACAGGGGAGAACCATGGAAACAGGCCAGTGGGAAAACAGAGCACTCTCTTCCCTAGATAGACTAGATAGAGCAGTGGTCCACACCTGGATCCCAGTACCTGAGGCTGAGAGAGGAGGATAGCGGGGTTGAGGCCGGCCTCAGCAACTTAACAAGACCTTGTTTCAAAATACAGAATAAAGAAAATGGGCTGGGGGAGTAGGTCAGAGGCAGAATGCCCTGGGTTCAACCCCCAGTTCAACCCCAGTAGAGGAGAGAGAGAGGGGAGGTGGTAGGCTGGCTAGAAGGGAGGGTTGAAGAGAGACGTGGCTCCAGGGTGGAAAGACGAGGAATCACAGGCAAAGCTCACGTGGCGGTTCCACCTGGGGCGTCTGAGCAGCTGTCTCCAGCACCCCCTGCTCGAGTAACTTTGAGGTGTGCTCATTTTGGAGGCCGCGCTGGGGGCCCTGAGCGTCGGTTCTCAGCACTCCCCCCAGACTTTAATCCAGTCTGGCACAGGTGGGTCAGGTCATAATGGTGATGGGGGCGGGTGGCACTGGGGCTCCGTGGCTTAAAGTTTTTCTTATTCCCCCACATCCTGTTTCTTAGGCAATCATTTTTTATTTTGCCTGGTCTTATATACCCCATATGTTCCTAGCATAGAAAGCTAAGAAACACTCCATCACTCTTACACCGGCCTCGCCACCTGCAGGTCCCTCCCTTCACGGATGCTCCTTGGCTGGGCCCAGTGGTGAGCCTGGCTCTCCAGCCGCCCCCTTGCCCACCACCCCACCCTTCTCCTCTTTCTGAGGAGAGCCGCCCCTCCCTGTGGGGGGAGGAGGGGCCTGTAATGGACCCTCACAGCTGGACAGCAGCTGGAAGAGCCCCACCTAGCCTGACTCACAGTGACTCCCTGGAGGGGACCAGCAGAGGGAAGGAGTGGGGAGTGTGGGGTGGGGGCTGGCAGTGCAGCTCAGGGGTCCTGTCCTTGCCTGGCATGCTCCAGGGCCTGGGCTCCCACCCAGGACTGCACAAAAAGAGATAGAGATCAAAGGGAAGTTTGGGTGGGAGGCAGAAGTGAGGGGCTTCCTTAGTGTTTCCCATAAACCTTTCCCAGCTAGAGGTGCCGTGGGCCGGGCTCCCGAGCCCTGGAACAGACCTGCTGGCTCATTTGTGCCACCGAAAACCTCCCCAGCTCTTATATGGGTACAAGAGCTGACAAGACAAATAAAACCGTGGTCAGAAAGCCATCAACACAGCACTTGCTGCCTGGTAGCGGCTGGATCTGCAAAGGAGTCAGGGGAAAAAGACCATTTCACTGGGCCTACACCCCACATACCGCATTCACCCAGAGAGGCACCTAGTAAAATCCTGGAAGGCCCCCTGCTTGAGTGGAAGCCCACAGTCTTGCCCTCATTCCCATTCAGACATGGGATCATTTGTGAATCCCAAGCAGACAAGCCAGGCAGAAGAGAGAACTTCCTTAGGGTGTCAATCCTGAACAGTAAGTCACTGAACAGGGCCCCGTCTTGCTGAGGTAAGGTAAGGCTGGTGTCTGAGGGCGGGGGCATTCCAGGTGACCCCTCAAGAGCCTACCTGGAACAAGGAGGAGGGAAAGAGGTCCCCACCAATGGGCATGAGAGGCAGGGACAGGTGGGTGGTTGGAGGCATTGGAGGGGCGGGGGAACCAGACCAGAGAGATGGATGCTCTTGGCGGGACTGATGGGCGACGAGGCCAGGATGGATGGGTGGTAGCAGGGTTTGTTTACTGGCAGCCCCAGCTCACCATCTCCCTGGAGAGGGATGGTGGCTGGCACATCAGCGGGCTCTTAGGGAAGCTCGTGGAGATGATTTAGATGGGAATGAATCAGCTCCATATGGATTAAGTGTCCCCGCAAATCCCAGGATCTTACAGATGAGGGGACGGGGCAAGGGCACGAAAGGGAGGGGCAGGGGCTGGGGCGCGGGGGTGGCGCAGGGAAGCACAGGCCTGGAGCCTTGTGGGCCAGGACACAGCTGCCTTCCCAGGCCTGCAGGGCCCACTGCTTCTCTGGGTTGGTACCAGACTTCAGGAAAAGTCCTCCTAACCCTAACCCTGCTCCTCCCCTTCCACACCTGCCCCCTGCCGCCTCCACCTCTCTTTTTCTCTCCGATCTTCATACATCTTTCCACTTTCATTTTTCTGTGTCTCTCAGTACCCAGCCATCTCTCACTGTCTCCTCCCTCTTCCACACTCTCTGCCCTCCCTCTGTCTCTCTGCACCCCGTCTCTTTCCCTAGAGGTATAAACAGTGCTACTGTACAGCCTCAATAACCTCAGGCCTCAGCCCTGCCTTCGGGGAGGCCAGGCCCGCCTCCAGCTGCGTGCCCACGGCTTCTCTCAGGGGTCCTCAGGTTCCGAGGTGGGCAGGGAACAGGGAACGTGGTCTGAAAAGCAAGTCTGGGCACGGGAAGTTTCTTCCCTTCCTCTCCACACCCTGCTTCAAGCCTCCCTCTCCTGGGCCACAGGAGGCTTGGGTGGGCACGGACGCTCTCCAGCAGAAGAGCGAGTTGGGTGAACACGCATCGCTCCCAGCCCCTGGAGGCAGAGGGCCAACTGCTGGCCGGGCGATGGAGGCGCCATCTCCCCACTCCCCTCCCATGCCCCACACGGAGGACCCGGAGTCCACTGTGGTTGGGAAGCGGCTGCCATGTGGACAACCTGGAGTCAGAGACAGGGTAGTCACATATGACAATCGCTTGAAATATCACAGCCGCTCTCCCCCCACCCCCTCTGGTGATCTATGGGCTGCGTGCCCTGTAAAAATTATTTATCGGGGCCTCAGAGTGTCCTGATTTAGTGCTGCTGCCTCTGGGGCCGAGAGGCCTGCCTGTCCGCCGGAGCCTAAGCGTTAAACGACGCTAAAAAGTTAAACGGCCAACGCTGGGGGCTCACTCAAGGAGGCGCCGTAAAGCTGTCGGAGCTGCTTAAATCAGGAGCGAGGATTCCCCGGGACATCTTCCGTCCATATGCTGCGAGCCAAGAGGTTCTCCTTGCATCTCTGCCGCTCACCGGTGCCCAGCAGCCCACCGGGGCCAGGGGGCAGGAGGCTGGACACCTGGGACAGAGCCCTAAAGGTGAAGGGTGACCTCTCCCAGGCTCCCCCCAGGGTTCCCTGAGGTGGCCCTAGAGTGTGAGGTTCATGTGGTCCAGCCCTCTGTCTCTGAGCAGGCCTCTCCTTGTTCAGAGCAGTGTTGTTTGTTTGTGGTACTAGGTAAGTGTTCTGTCACTGAGAACACTCTCAGCTCACACATCTGATTTTCCCCCTCTTTGGTACTAGGAATTGAATCCGGGGGCATTCTAGTTACACTCCTAGCCCTTTTTATTTTTTGTTTGAACAGGGTTTTGCCGAGTTGCTGAGGCTGGCCTTGAACCTGTGATCCTCCTGTCTTGGCCTCCCAACTTCTGGGATACAGGTGTCTGCCACTGTGCCCATTTTTTGTGTGTGTGTGGTACTGGGGTTCCTGGAAACCCTTCTACCTCCGGGCTACACTCCCAGACCTATGTTATACTTTTATTTGGAAACAGGGTCTCTTAAGCCAGCAAGGCTGGCTTCGAACCTGCGCGATCCTCCTGTCTCCACCTCCCAAGCGCGGGGATTACAAGCGTGCGCCACCACGCCCAGCCACTGTGCCCATTTTTACAGACTTTGAGCAAAGAACATGCCACCATCTCTTCTGTGCTGGTGTGGAGTTCTTTCCCAAGTTTATTTCACTTTGATCCATGTTCCCGTGGATCAAATCCAATGGAACTTGGCATCCTGTTCAGCTCTGCCGAGGGTGTTTTGTGCCTCTAGACAAAGCCAGCCTGTGCCCTCTGGCCTCCTGCGGCCCCCGTGCCCACACACACAGCTCTCTGAGCAGTGCCCACCCTTTGCACACCACCCTCCACCAGGACGATGCCGGCATGACGCTCAAACTTCGCAGATGGGTTTTCTCCGCTGAACCCCAGTCCGTGCTGCCACCGCCCGGCCACGGGAGCGAGAGGGAAGGTGGGTCTCTGCAGGCTGTCTATCACGCTTTCTTTCAGCAGCAATAAAACTCTCCTCTTAAAACCTCCGCTTGGGTCCCTAATATTTGCCTGGCTATATATCTCCGGTGATATATGGACAGAAATTGCTCATAAACGGCTATAAAACCTCTTAGTGGAGCTGGGGAGGAGGTGCACGAGGGTGGGCACAGCCCAGGCTGTGGGAGGATGGAAGCTGAGTCACTCTACTGAGCACCCCAAAGCAGAGCCTGGATCCCGGCCTGCTGTGGGGCTCGGGTGAGGATGGAGGCAGGGGACCCCAAAGGCGAGATGGAGGGGCCCTTACCTGGCTGCTCCCATGATGTGCTGTGTGGCCTTGGGCGAGTCACGCAGCGACCCTGTACCATACTTTCCAATATGAACAGGAGGATCCTGACCTGGACCCAGGCTCCTCATTAAGTTGTCATAAGAACCAAATGAGAGCAAAGAGCTCATCTATGGTCTTCCAGTAGAGGTTGTATATACTGGGTGCTGATTCCCAGAGGGGCAAGGCACATTTGGAAGGCCTACTGTGTGCCGAACACTTCACCTAATTATCTCTAATCTTGCAGTACCCCACTGTGTAGATAGCACAGTCGTGCAGCAGAGAGGGGCATGCAGCCAGTCATTCCCAGAGATGGACTCACAAAGGCAGCTCCACGCCCGGCGCCTCTCCACACATCAGAGTGGAATCCGGACAACTAGGGGGATAACAGCGGGACTTCCACACAGGGCAGGGGGTTGAAGAAGGCCTCCCCAGAGCACAGGCCTGGCTCCCTCTCTGACACCTCTTTCCAGGCCTCCGAGGGCTCCATGTCAAGAGAGTCAGCACACTACCAATCACCTTCCCCAGCTACCAGAGAAACAGCTCTCAAAGAGGTCAGGGCAACCTGGGGCTCTGTGGGAGGCCAGAGCCCCTCCACCCAGGAGGCCAGGAGACAGGTCCTGGGTAGGCCAGGGAGGAGAGGCCCTCACGGGAGCAGCCCCAGCCCAACTCCCCACCCACCCAGCGCCTGGCCGGCCCTCTGGTCACCTGTCCTCCACCTCTGCCGACTCCTGGATGCCTGTTCCTTCTGTAACTACAGGCCCCCCTCTGCCCTCTCTCCCACAGCGCCCACCCAAGAGCCCCTGTGTGTCCCTTCTGGCTGTCCTGCCTTCTCCCTCCCCACCTAGAGTCCCTGCAGGCCCTGCCCTCCCCCACACTGCAACCCCTAGTTCTCTCCTCTCTCCAAGTCCCTTCAGCCCCAGCAGTGGCCTAAGCTCGGCCATCCTTCCCCTCCCTCCTCACATCCCCTAGTCCCAGACGCCCCTTCAGGGCCTGGCCCAGCCCCTGTGCACCCCTGGCCCCTGTGGCCCCTAGTCTCTTCCCCTCTGTCCTCCAGGACCCCTCCCCACGGTGCCCTTTGTCCCCTTCTCATGACAAACCAGGACACAAGGTAAGAAGACCATCCTTCTGCCCCACGTCTCCCCTCTCCTGGTGGCTCCCACCCCCAACCCCACTTTTCTTTAAGTTTCCAAATCAACCTTCCTCCAATAATAATGATAAAGCAGGAAGCCCGGCCGGAGGACAGTGCCGATTTTTCTTCTTGACACAGAGTTTCCGATTAAAGGCAAAGGGACATAAATCCTCCTGCGTAATTGCTGTGCTCCAGCTCGGAGCCACTCAGAGGGAGGCACCCACCCCTCTGCCCCCACCCCTGGGAGCTCCACCCCCACCCCAGCTGAGGGTGGGCCCAGAGGGGGAAGGGCTCCTCGCCTTCATGGGCAGGGCTGCGGAAGGGGTCAGGGTACCTTGGAACAGGGGTCCCTCCTTCCCCTGCCAGGAGTCTGAGCCTCTTGAAGCGCCCACCCTCCTGGGCCTGCCCCACACATTAAGAGGGGGACCCTGACAAAGCTGCTTCTGGGCGCTCAGCGTCATCTGATACTCATAAAGACCTTGAAAGTTACAAACAGATCAAAGGGGAGGGGCCCTGAGAGAGCACTGTGCAACTCTCCTTGTTTTCCAGGGGAAACTGAGGCCTGTCCAAGAGAGCGGCTGGTGGCAGAGAAGGACTGGAATGCTATCCCCCTCCCCCGTGCTCATGGAAGGGCTGGCAGTGCTGCTCCATTAAATTGCCTGCCAGAGTGCCCGCCTCCAAGTAGTTCTGCCACCCGCCAGAGCGTTGTTTAAAACCAGGAATACCCCACACTAGAAAGATGGCCCGGAGCCAGCACATCCCTGTAATCCCAGTACTTTGGAGGCTGAAACCGGAGGATTGCAAGTTTGAGGCCAACCCAGGCAACTTTGTGAAACCCGTTCAAAATAAAAAGTAAAAAGAGCCGGATGTGGTGGCACACGCTTGTAATCCCAGCATTCAGGAGCCTGAGACAGGAGGATTTCGGTTCATGGACAGCCTCAGCTACTGAGTAAGTTCCTTCGCAACTCAGTGAGACCCTATTTCGAAAAATAAAAGACTTAAAAATAGGGCTGGGGTATAGCTCAGAGGTAGAATGCCCCTGGGTCCCATCTGCTGTACTGCAAAAAGAAAGAAAGAAAGAGAGAGAGGGAGGGAGGGAGGGAGGGAGGGAGGGAGGGAGGGAGGGAGGGAGAGAGAGAGAGAGAGAGAAAGAAAGAGAAAAAAAGTAAAAAGGGCTGTAGGTAAAGCCTCCCCTTCAACTGGGGATTGAATCAGAGCATCCCTGATTCAATCCCCAGTAACACACACACACACACACACACACACACCACGACATTAGAAAAGTGTGTGTACCCATGCACACACACACATGTGGGAACCAGGGTCCCTAAACCTCCTGACTCCAGACTTCAGGTTCACACTCCCCCTCTCAGCATTCTCACTCAGAGACCCCCACCCTGCTGACGCCACAATCCAATCTCAGACTGGCCCAGAAGCCTGCCTGCCTCACACCCCGGGGGACTGCAGAGTCACCAGGACGGCTCTGGCCCTCCCTCCCTTCTTTACCAGTCCACTGCCTTTGCTCCTCCTGCATGAAGCCCTCCTGGGGTGTGCCCCTGGTTCCACTTCCCTTTGTTTCTCCCTGCACTGAACAACCCCTCTGCCCTTCCTAAATCAGGTCCTGGGTGTGACTCTCATCTCACCCAGGCCTACATCTCCTCCCTCTGAATGGCTGGCTGCTTCTTAACCCTCCACCGCCCTCATCTTCACACCACTCCCTCTGTCTAGACACAGCCTGTGGTAACCCTGGAGCCCCAGAGCACCGGCCCTTCTTGGTCCATGGAGGTTCCCACTAAGCCCCGTGGTTCCCATTTCAGCCGTAACAACCCATGGCTCTGGGTTTCCCTGGCCACCCAGGGATCATCCAACCTGCCATCCTCCTAGATCCCGTCTCAGGAGAGGAAGCTCCCAGAGTCCACGCGATCTGCCAGAAAGGAACAGAAAAGTGGCAGAACACCTCTAGGGCTGTCAGGACTCTGGTGCCCAGTAGCTGCCTTCAGGTCACTACCCGAGTGTCGCCCGAGCCAAGTGCTGTCAGTTACAAACTACTTTCTCCCAGGGTCCATGCGATCTGCCAGAAAAGAGGTGCAGGTCACCCCTAGGGGCCCTGGTCGGCCTGGATGTCCAGCAGAGGCCTTTAAGTCACTACCGGAGAGTTGCCCGAGCCACGTGCCCTCAGTTGCACTCCACCTTCTCTCAAGGCTAACGCGACCTGCAAGAGAGAGAGAAAAGCTCCCCAAAGGGGAGGGGGTTCCTGAGAGGGAAAAAACCTATTTCTGGACTTTCTATTAGGGTTTCTCTGGGGTTTTAGAGAGTTACTTCAGAAGGTCACAAGCCTGTCCTACTGCCTGGGCCCAGTGGAGGTGAGGGAGCTGCAGCAGTAAAGGGAACTAGGGGCTAGGAGGGAAGGGGAGGCCTCTCCACCCTGAACTTCTGGCCAACAGCCTCATTTGTTGGTGATGAGGGGCTGGCGACATGCAGGGTCCTCTCTGCCTTGGTGACTGCGGGCCAGAGACCATGCATGCTCCCAGCTTCTTAGGGAGGAAGGGCCAGAGCGAGGGGCCTGGGCAGCAGGATGGTCCTCCTGGGTGTGTGTCCCCAGCAGCTGGCTGCAGCTCCTACTTCATTCTGAGAGCCCCGCCCTGGGTGTTGCTGAGGCAGGAGAGAATCCAGGAGGGAAAGACATGGACCCTTCTCCCCAGAGACCCTGAAAATCTCAGAGACGTCAGACCTTCATCTTGGATCCTGGCACATTAATGGAGAACTCTTCTCGCAGCTTGGAAAACTTCCTGAGAGATACCAGCAAAGAGCAAGGGTTAGACAGAGAGGGGGGCAGCAAGGGCTGAACCAGGCTGGGGCCATCTCAGAGCTGAGAAAGGAGGCTGGGGAGTTCTGGCCACAGAGACACGGGGTAGGGAATGAGTCATTCACCGTCCATATCCATCACAGTGGCAGCTCTGTGCCAGACTTTGTACCTGGAAACAGAGGGGCCACCCAGAGAGGCAGGGACGATACCTGGAGAGGCTCCCAGAAACTCAGCTCCACCTCTAAAACCTCAGCCTGGCACGGTGGTGTACACCTGTCATCCCAGTACTTGGGAGGCTGAGAAAGGAGGACCTTAGATTCAAGGCCAGCCTCAGCAAGTTAACAAGACCCTTAGAACTCAATGAGACCCTATTTTTTTTAATTTTTTAAAAAGCCAGGCATGGTGGCGCACACTTGTAATCCCAGTGCTTGGGAGGCTAAGACAGGAGGATCGCACAGGTTTGAAGCCAGCCTCAGCTACTTAGTGAGGCTCTCAGCAACTTAGTGAGACCCTTTTTCCAAATAAAGTATAAAATAGGTCTGGGAGTATAGCCCAGAGGTAGAAAAGCCCCTGGGTTTCACCCCCAGTACCACCAAAAACACAGAAACAAAAACACTAGCCTTGCTGGGCGTGGTGGCACATGCTTATAATCCCAGTACTTGGGAGGCTAAGACAGGAGGATTGCAGGTTCTTGACCAGCTTCAGTCACTTAGAGAGACCCTCCACCACTTAATGAGATCCTGTTTCAAAATAAAGAATAAAAATAGGGCTGGGGGTGTAGAATGCCCTTGGGTTCAATTCCCAGTACTGTAAAACAAACAAACAAACAAATAATAGGGCTGGAAGTGTAACTCAGAGATAGAATGCCCCTGGGTTCAATCCCCAGTACCGCAAAAAGAAAGAAAAGAAAGAAAGAAGCCGGGCGTGGTGGCACACTTGTAAGCGCAGCACTTAGGAGGCTGAGACAGGAGGATCGCGGTTTGTGGACAGCCTCAGCTACTTAGTGAGGCCTCCGCAACTTAGTGAGACCCTGTTTCAAAATAAAGAATAAAAAATAGGGCAGGGGGTGTAGCTTGGAGGTCAAATGCCCCTGGGTTCCAGCCTCAGACCAAGAAAGAAAGAAAGAAAGAGAGAGAGAGAGAGAGAGAGAGAGAGAGAGAGAGAGAAGGAAGGAAGGAAGGAAGGAAGGAAGGAAGGAAGGACAGACTAAGGACGGACAGACTAGCCTCGGCTTTCAGGGTTCTCTGGATCCAGGCCATGTAAGTGTCTAGGTTCCTGCTTCGCCAACCCAAGAGAAATGCATTCTGCCTCCTTGTGGCTTCCTTCCTCCCAGGGGTTCTGCTCCGTGCCCTGGCGCCTGCCACTCAATTATGCCTGCTCCTCCCTCCAGGAAGCCTTTGGAGCATGTTCTGGGCCGCAGCAGGAGGGACTGCAGCTGGACATTCTGAGCACCTTCCCGGGGCAGGGAGGAGTGGAGCTGGGGAGCTGAGAGAGGCCCGGAAGGGATGCCTGCGCTTAGAGGAGTCCAGGCCTGATCCTCAGCCCGACTTTGCATCTTGCTGGGAGAGGCATCATTCATCCGCCCAGGGGTGGAGATGGGGCAGGGGGAGGGGAATGAAAAACACCCACAGCCCATTAACCTACTTTTGCAACTTCATTAAAACAGAGTCTCCGACATACCACCATAAATTGTCTTCTGAGGAGGAAGCCAGACCCGGCATCAAGTTCTAGCAGCAGAGCGTCTGAAGAGAGGCTGGAATAAGCAGAATGGAAGGGACACGGCGTTACGTGGCCCTGGGATTGGCGAGCGGGCACGACCAGGCTTTGTGGCTGGGCCAGCAGGGTCTCCTAGGCGGGCTGGCTCCTGGGTGAGGGGCAGGGAGGGGGTTTTACAGAACACTGTGCACCTGCTGCCCTGAGGAGGGACACCCAGAGCTCCCCGGGGCCCCTCATAACAAAGCCAAAGGCTCCCCTCAGCCTTCTTCCAGAAGCCTTGTTCTGCCCCAAAGGCCTCTTCTGCGAGGGCTGGGCATGCTGAGCACTGTGCCTCACAGCTGGAGTTCAGTGGACCCCAGAGAGCCTGAAGACACAGCTGAGCAGGTGGCCCAACTCGGCAGAGGAGCCCTGGCCCACAGGTGAGCAGGGCTGGACTCCCAATCTCCAGCCGGGTCACCTGCATCCAGACCTCGCTTGGGTGGTGTCTAAATACTAAGGTTCAAAGGTTCAAAATCTGTCTTTGCCACCTAAGGACCCTGGTCAAGTTATTTGATGTTTCTGTGCCTTAATTTCCTCATAGGAATAAAGACTTCTCAAAATTGAGTTTTAAGTGGGTTGACCCCAGAAAAATACATGGCATTCTGGTCCTGGTACATCCTAGGGGTGAAACCATGGGCCAGGTATGGTAGCACATGCCTGTGATCCCCGTACTTGAGAGGCTGGGACAGGAAGAACATAGGTTCAAGGCCAGCCTTAGAAACTTAGATTCTCAGCAATCTAGTGTGAACCTGTTTCAAACAGAAAAAGAAAAAGGGCTGGGGGTGTTTCTCAGAGGTAGAAAGCCCCTGGGTTCAATCCCCAATATTGCCACCAAAAAGGGGAGGGGTATTTTGTCATAATTATGTATTTATTTAACTGAGGTTTCACAGGCCTAAGAAAAAAACTTTAAAGTTCATTAAATCTGATCACCTGATTTATTTTATTTATTTATTTATTTATTTATTTATTTATTTATTTATTTTGGTGTAACTGGGGTTCCTGGAAACCCTTCTACCTCCGGGCTACACTCCCAGACCTATTTATTTATTTATTTATTTATTTATTTATTTATTTGGTGGTACTGGGGTTCCTGGAAGCCCTTCTACCTCTGAGCTACACTCCCAGACCTATTTTATACTTTTTTTAATTTTGGAAACAGGGTCTCTTAAGCCAGTGGGGCTGCCTTCGAACCTGCGTGATCCTCCTGTCTCCACCTCCCAAGTGCGGGGATTACAAGTGTGTGCCACCATGCTCGGCTTATTTTTTACATTTTAATTTGGAAACAGGGTCTCTTAAGCCAGCGAGGCTGGCTTCGAGCCTGTGCGGTCCTCCTGTCTCCACCTCCCAAGCGCAGGGATTACAAGCGTGCGCCACCACGCCCGGCTCTGATTTTTTTTTTTAATTTGTACTGGGAATCAAACCCAGGAAGGGTCTACCTCTGAGCCACACCTGCAGCCCTATTTTATTGCTTTTTGTTTTGTTTTATAGTCTTGTTGTGGTGGTGGTAATGGGGATGGAACCCAGGGGCATTCTACCTCTGAGCTACACTCCCAACCCTATTTTATATACTTTATTTTGAAACAGAGTCTCACTGAGCTGCAAAGGGCCTCACTAAGTAGCTGAAGTTCTCTGGGAACCATGAGCCTCCTGTCTCAGCCTCCCAAATGGTGGGATTACAAGCGTGCACCACCACACCTGGCATATTTTATTGTTTATTTTGAAATAGACTCTCACTAAGTTGCTGAGAGTCTGGATAAGTTGCTGAGGTTGGCCTCGAACCTGTGATCCTCCTGTCTCAGCCTCCCAACATGACAGATGTGCACCACCACGCCTGGCGGCCACCTGACCTTATACATGAGGAAATGAAATGTCCAGAGGGGAAAAGGGACTTGGGTCAGAGTCGAGCCCAGATTTCCTTTCACCTGCTCAAGGGTCACTTGGGTCAGAGTCGAGCCCAGATTTCCTTTCACCTGCTCAAGGGTCATCCCCAGAATGCTCCTTGGGGCCTTGTTTCTTCGTTCACACAATGAAGTGACTAGGGCTGACAGGTGGCTCCTCATGCATTACTGTTCTGTTTGATTACTGCTTGAGAACCTCTTCTCAAACAAACCTCACTCGGAAGCTGAACGAGGCCTGAAGAAGCCGAGCAGGGCCGGGGCCAGAGCCAAGGCCACGGCTCCCTCTACACAGCGGCCACCCTGCAGCCATCCAGAGGAGAAACCCTGGGGGCCACGGACACCCCCCCCCCCGAGCAAAACCCTGCCAGGACTGTCAGGGCTTCCACCACTGGTGCCCAGAAAGAGCCAGGGTGAAAGGCCTAGGAAAGACTGCCTGGGGGGCAGGATGATTTTGACGTCTACCCACAGGGTGGAGGAGGGGATGCCGGGGATGGAGCAGGGACCTCCCTGCTCCATGAGTGTCCCCCTGACAGATCTCCATCCTATCCCCGGTTCCCCGCCTGCACTCCCGCCATAGCTGCAGCCCAAGAAAACATGGCCATAAAACAGACATTTGCTTTAATTTCTACTTGAAGGGGCAATTTAGCACAGGCCGTTTGCAAGCTGTTGGGAGTTCTTTATGAGGCTCTATCATGTTTTCCCATAGTGCTCCCCCCAAGTCGATTCCCGGGGTCAAAGTTCACATATAACTCTTTAGGGGGAAGAGGACTGGAGGGGGCATGGAAGACTGCAGAGAGCGGAGTCACAGCAACAGGGAAATAAGAGCAACAGGGAGTCAGGCCAGGCCAGCTCCTGGTCCCAGGCCAGTGCTGAGCGACTTTGCCCAGCCCTTTTCCCTCTCTGGGCCTCCTGCAAGCTAAGGCCATCCCACCATAAATAAGAAACATATGACTCAGCCCCAGCCTCTAGGGCTGCCGCGCCTACTCACAGTGACCCAGTTACTCACTGAGCCCTGACTTTGGCACTTTCTGCTTTGGGGGTCTCTCCAACTCTCACTCTGGGCCACATCAGCCCCCAGCAAACTCCTGACCCTTCTCTGCCCTTGATTCCCTCCCCCCACTCAGTTCTTCTGTGTGTCTTCTAGAATCCTACCTCTCCAGGAAGAAAGAGCTAATTTGACTAGCACCCACACACACTCTCTGAGGGGAACTGTCCACTGTCTGCGCCTCCTTCCAACACTCAGCTCTGCTCCCCCTACCCCAGGTTGTTCCCACAGCCCTTCTCCTGCCCCCTCCAGAGCCCTGGCCCCAGAGGCATTGGCAGAACCCACCTCCCACACCTCCCCAGTCTGCAAGGCCCTCGGAGATGCCAGGTGTGTAGGGCTGGGGAGCTGAGAGCCAGGGAGCCTGAGTGCGTGCCAATTCCCTTTCAGCTCTCTGCAAAGAGTTTTTCCTCCTCTTAGGACTGTGGGGCTCTGGAGTTTGGGGACACACTCTAGGACCTCCATCCAAGCCTCTCCCAGGGGCAGTGTGGGAAAATGAACATGAGCCAGTTGCTGCCATGTAGGGCAGGGGTCTCCCTGCACTGGAGACCCCTCCCTCTTCCTCACATTTCAGTGGAATTTTCCTGCTTTCTTGGAATTCCAGCCTCAGTATTCCCAGGGAAGGGTGATGAAGTGAGGAGGACAGTTCTCAGGCTGGGAGAGCCCCAGAGGCTGGGGTCAGGAATGGAAGGAAGGATGTCTTGGAGACAGGAATATGGGAACTCAGGGTGGTGGGAAAGGCGGTCGTTCTTGTCACAGCAGCAGCAGCAGCAGCAGCACCAGCAGCAACTCTGCTGATCAGAACCTCCTTGAGGAGCCTGGCGTGGTGGCGCACGCTTGTAATCCAGGCATTTGGGAGGCTGAGACCGGAGGATTGTGGCCCGCGGCCAGCCTCAGCTACTTAGTGAGGCCCTTTGCAACTTAGTGAGACCAGAGGGTGTAGCTCAGAGGTCAAATGCCCCTGGGCTCCATCCCCAGACCGAAGGAGGAGGAGGAGGAGGAGGAGGAGGAGGAGGAGGAGGAGGAGGAGGAGGAGCAGCAGCAGCTCGTTGAGGCGGTGTGCAGTGCGTAGCTCCCAGCTGCCCAGGGACCTCAGACCAAGCTACCGGGGGCTGGTCTGAGAGGAGTCTGTATGGTGTCCCAGTGATTATCAAGAGCAAAAGGAACAGGGCAGAGGTTACAAGAGAAAGAATGAAAAGGGAGGAGCAGACACAGCTCCCAAATAACTGAGGTCTTCTAAGTACTATGTGCATGAATTACGCTGCCAAATACGCAGCCCTCCCTAAGGTCCCAAGAAAACCCGTTACATTTATCCCATTTTTGTATAAACTAAGGAAGTAGCTGAGAGCACATTGATCTGCCTGGACCTGACACCTGCTTTCTCCCTGGGTTGGAAACTCAAGTTCGATGCCATTGATGTAGCTAGCACCCCAGCCTCGCTGGCCTGTAGGCTGAAAGAGGTTATCTGTGCATCTGTCTGAAACGCAGCATTTATCTCCATCCTCATCGCCACAGAAGTGCACAATCTCAGAATAGGGCAGCCCAGCCCCCTCACTGCGCAACGAGGAAACTGGTGCCCAGAGACAGGATGCTACTTGCTCAGAGTCACACAGCCAGAGGAGCCAGAGCAGGAAACCTCAGAGGATGCTATTTCCAGAAGGCAGGTTCTCAGCCAAGTACACAGAGAAGCCAGGCACCAAGGGAATAAAGGTAAGCATACAGGCCCTGCCTTGAGAGGCTCAGAAGTGGGAGACAGAGCCGGACGTGGTGGCACACACTTGTAATCTCAGTACTTTGGAGGCTGAGACAGATGAATTGCAGGTTCGCGGGCAACCTCAGCTATTTAGTGAGGGCCTCCGCAACTTAATGAGACCCTTTTTCAAAATAAAGAATAAAAAATAAGACTGGGAGTGTAGCTTAGAGGTAGAATGCCCCTAGGCTCAATCCCCAGTACTGAAAAAAAAAAAAAAAAAGTAAGGCGACGGAGCCTCCCACCCCAACCTGCAGAAAGACTTAGCCTTCAAATGCCAGCTACCTGCTAAGGGAGAAACTGCTGTAAGTGGGGGCATCGCCAAGGCCTCCTGGAAGAGGTGGGCCATCCCGGCAGATAGAAATGCAATGCAGAGGGCCCGCCGCCTTCCTTCCCTTAACTTGCAGGGGAGTTATGGGAATAGAGGCTGGCAGGCAGGTTGAGAGAAGACCAGAGAAAGCCACCCAAGGAGCACTGGGGAATTATGGAAGGCTTTTGTCTGGAGTGCCTGCAAAGGCGATTTCTTGGGAAATTTACCTGGCAGCAGCTCACAGGACAGATGGCCTGAGAGAACACCACGGGCACCAAGCATGTCAGTGTGAGTGTGGCCTATAGGGGTGAGTGTGTACCTGTGTGCGCGCATGTGTGCACACATGAGCATAGTGCTAAGCCCAGGAAAACCTGGTTTCACAAAGCTACCCCGGTCTGCTCTGTGGGAGATGATGGATGTCCAGTTCCCCACCCCTTCAGTCTCCTCCTCCTAACCACCCGGAATGGGCAAGAGTGTGGCCACCTCCTTCAGACGTTCCGCAGGTCCCGCAGCCCCGCACACACGACAACCCCCAGAAGCAGGGCACACCGTGGCACAGAGTGAGCATCTTCCAGCCTGCCCCTGCCAGACCTCATGCCACTAATTTTTATTTTTTATTTATTTATTTATTTATTTATTTATTTATTTATTTATTTTGCGGCACTGGGGATGCAACCCAGGGGCATTCTACCTCCGAGCTACACCCCCAGTCCTGTTTTTAATTCTTTATTTGGAAACAAGGTTTCACTGAGTTGCAAAGGGCCTCACAAAGTAGCTGACACTGTCCGTGAACCGCGATCCTCCTGTCTCAGCCTCCCGAATGCTGGGATTACAAGTGTGAGCCACCACGCCGGGCACCACTAATGCCAGGCACGCAGAGCACCAGGTTGGGGAGGGGACAGGGACCATCGCCAGCTGGACGAGCTCAGAGGGCAGGAAGGAGTCGGGGTGGAGGGAGGCTGGAGGGACACTGCGGAGGAGGGCATGCCCGGAGACACAGTGGAGATGAGGGAAACCATCAGAAGAGGGCTTGCTGGGGGCTCAGCAGCCCGCCTGCCCTGGCCTCCCTGCTCACGGTCCTCCTCATGGTAAGTACTGACTGACGTCGGAGAGACCTGCTTCACTTGGCTGTTACTTTGTCCTCATTTAGAATCCTGGGTGCCAAGGGGCTCCAGCCACCCCTCTCCCTTCTTCCCTTAGCCAAGAGCCCCCCAAAGATGTGGAGCTGTAACTAATGAATCCGGGGCAGGGTTGTTATTACCTCAACCTGCAGCATCAATAGAGGGATTAGCCATGATCAGAGCCACAACGTAGAGCCACCGCCACCCAGAAGAGAGGATGGCAGCCAGGATGCCTGGTGCCACTTACCAGCTCTCTGCTCAGCCTTCCCCAGTTTGCCTTCCTGTGGAGAATCCTAATTTGGGAACCCATAGGATCTCAGAAATACAATAAATCTTTTTTGGAGGTGTTGAACCCAGGGGCATTCTACCTCCGAGCCACACGCTCAGCCTTTTTTATTTTTTATTTTAAAACAGATTATTGAGGGTCTAGATAAGTTCCTGAAGTGGTCCTTGGACCTGCCTGCGATCATCCTGTCTCAGCCTCCCAAGTACTAGGATTACAGGCGTGCGCCACCACACTGAGCAGACCAAATCCTGTGGAAGTCCCCTTCCCTCCTTCCTTCCATCACTGTCTGCTTGCCCATCTCCAGCCTGGGCCACTTCGTCCGCCAGGCGAGGCACTGGGGAGTTGTTGAATACATACTTCTGCCCCCCAAGACCTAAGCGCACCTAGGGAGAAGCTGCAGGGCCTCTGTCACCGTCTAATGCGGAGGTCCTCCCATTCCTCACCGAGCCAGCCCAGATCTGGAGCCTCTCACACCAATATCTGACAATGTCCTCCAGCGTCCAGTCAGTATCATCCAACCCCCCACCAGAAATCATTCCTAGTGCTACCTCATGCCCTCCTACCCTAACTTCTGCCTGCTTCTGTAGCGGTGTGCCAGGAGCCATCCACTGGACAGGAAAAGGAGGACTTGATTTGCCTTCTCAAAAGCCTCCGAAACCTCTAACCCACAGTTTTCTCTTCTGCCCAAACACATCTTGTCCCTTGACTGCCAGGCACTTTGACCTGAGTCTTGCCCTCTGTGGGAAGGACTTGGCGGAAGGTCACTTTTTTAAAGTCCTATCCCAGCATCCCAGGTCACAGGTGTTGTGGCAATGATGTGCTTTCATTCCTTCCAGAATGATTCCCACACACACACTTCTCGCCCCCTGCCTGGGTCCCTGCATAACCCATCCCCAGCATGGCCCCAGAGGAGGAGAAGGCCTCAGACAGCCCAGCCCCCGTCCTTGCTCTAGAAGAGGTAATTAGGAGCTGCGAGGTCCCTGTCCCCCAACAGGTACAGCTGAGCAGCCACATCCATCATCGGGGGCAGCTGCGGGGTGGGGGGGGAGGTCACGTGGCTCCGCTGGACCAACAGGAGGGCGAGGGGAGGCCTCCAGGCTGGGGATTGGCTGGTCTGCAGCAGGAGAGCCAGGGCTGTTGGGGATAACCTGAGAATGACCTTGTGAGGACTTTAGCGCCCCTGGCTATGCTCCTCCCCAGACACCTCCCCACCTGCCCCTAGTCCCTAACCTGAGGCCCCACTCACCTGGCCCTGGCATGTCCTTCCATGTCATTCTTGGGCCTAAGGGCCTCCCTTACTGTTTTGTTTTGTTTTTTTTTTAAGGAAAATGGCCTCTTGTGTGCCTAATAGATCTGAATATGGGGGAGGGGGCAAATAGGGGCTCCATGAGGGAGGAGGGATGTGGGAGGGAGGAGCCCAGTTTGGATGGAGGAAGTGCTGGTGCAGGTGCATCTGTCTCTAATTGCCTGTGCCTGTGCCAGGAGCGCGTGTGAAGGAGCATGTGCTGGCAGCCGTGTGCAGCGCGGTGTTGTGCAGCCCGGGACGTGCTTTGCATACTCGTGCTGACCTGGGTACAGTGCTGTGCTGCAGTGTGCGTGGGCAGAGATGGACATGTTGACCTTGTGCCTGCTCTCTGTGCGTGCACACAGGCCCACGTTCACACATGTACACGCCACTGGGCCTGTCTGTGCACAACGACACATGCGCCTTCACTGTTTCTGACTGAGAGAGAGAGAAGCCAGCCTGTGTCTGTAACCCAGGCGGTTCTCCTATCCGAAGGAGAAATGCCTCCACCCCCCAGAGCCACAGGTCAGGGTGGCAGCTGGCAAGAGAGAAGGAAGAGAAAAGAGGAGGGGCAGCTTCGCCAACACCTGTGAAGGTTCCTCGTTATATATGCAAATGTCCTCATTAGAGATGCACAGCGCTTCCCGGCGCTAATCGCTGCTGCAGCCGGCCCTGTGTGGATGAGCTGAGCTGAGTGGAGACTGCAGGATGAGGAGAGGGAGGAACCAGTCAGTCCTCTGGGCTGGCAGGGCCAGGGCGCCATTCTCCCAGACCTATGCTGGGCAGCCAGGGGAGCAAAGGACTGTGGGGGGGCAGGCACAGCACAACCAGCAGGCTCCAGCACCCAGCGCTTGGCTTTGCAGGGTAGGCAGGCCCCAGCAGAGTCCACTTCCACGTGGGCCGGGCGGGCCAGGAGGGTCCTGTGCCAGCCTCGCCAGCCACCAAGCGCCAGAGCCAGCGCTGCCCCAGGGCCAGTGGGAGCCTCCCACCCCTGCCTCAGCCTGCTTCCTCCACCTCTTGTCTTCCTGACGTCTCCTCTGTACCGCCTTCTGTCCCAGCCACAACGGAAGGAGGCCAACCCGGTGCCTCTCATCCTGTTGGACGGCCACGCACAGACCAGCCATTTCTTGGGGGCTGCTTTGTCCCTTTCAACCTCACGGCCACCAACATGGCACCAGAGAACAGACACAAACAGTAGCAATCAATCCACACTTGCCCTCAGAAACATGCAAACAAATGTTTGCCTCACCAGGGCCACGCGGTTTGTGCCGTTTGTGCTTGAGTACACACCGCATGGCAGTCCTGCCTGCCGGCTCCTGCTGCCCTTGTGCACACTGTCACCCCGTTTTGGGGACAGAGTCCGAGGAGACGTCCCCTGCCCTGCCCCCACCTCTCCTTTCTTCGCTTCTCCCTCCCCCTCCCGCCCTCTTCCCTGGGCACCCGTTTGCCAGGGTTATTTATAGAAGCAAGCGATAAATTCAGTGTGTTTCTCGGCGCGCAAAGCTATAAATAATGGCACAGATCATTAAACCCCGAGAGCAGGCCCAGCCGCCCCGCAAACAAGATGAAGTACAAAACCACCACGTGAGAGGAATAGAGGGAGGTGCAGGGCAGAGCCCCAGACCAGCCAGTGGGCCCCGGCCTGTGCCCCTCGGCCGTCCCAGCCATTTGGGCCTCCACAGGCCAGCCTGGCCCCGGGAGAGGACTAGGAGCAGGACGCGCCCTCTCCACCACCTCCCGCCCTCGCTTCTCTCTCCACTTCCCGCCCTGGCCCCCATCTCTTCCTATATCTTCTTCTAATTCTCTTTTCCACCACTCCCTTTATCTCTCCCACTTCCCTCCTCACCCTTTACCTCTGCTCTTCACCTCACCAGCCACCTGTTCTCTTCCGGGCCCTTCCTTTCCCCCACCCCAATCTCCAGGCCCAAGGAGGGGCCCTGATCCCACCCAGGAGAGGAGCCTCAGAGGCGCAAACTCCCCCGTCAGCAGAACAGGGCGCTGGCTGCTGATTCAGTGTCTGTAATCTCCCAGGCGGAGGCCGGGAAGGGGACGGGGAAGATGGATGAGGCGTAGGGGAACAAGGCGGCATGGATGCCAGGGACGGGATCTAGGCTGAGCGAGGTTCTGGGGGGCAGAACCAGAGCCTAGAGCTCCAGCCCAAGCCCACCACTGCTAGCTGGTCAGCCCAGCAAAAAGTTCTTCCTAGAAATGGAGGGAGACTGCTATGGGAAAGAACAAGGCAAAAAGAGAGTGGAGGGGACAGGCAGGGCGCAGACACTGAAGAGTCAGAGGAAGAGGTGTCCAGGGGAGCCAGGAAAGCAAGGAGCCTCGATAGACTGGTGGCCCTGCCTGGAGCCCCTCGTTCCAGATCCAGTGTGGCCCCAGCAGCCACATTGTGCTCCTGAGTCTAGATCACAATAAGAAAGGCTTTGGGGCTCCCAATGATGTCTACCCAACCCTTGCTCCTTTGCTTTTGGGAAGCACATCTACCCTTTGGGGTCCATCTGCCCCACAGCGGTACTGCTTAGAGGACTGCCTCAGCCTCTCGGTCCTATTTTCTCTGGTCTTTCCCCCTTGCCACTGAGTTCTTAGCCCTAGCTTCGGTTCCAGCCCTCTTAGGAGGGCAGAGCCCACCCGTGTGCCATATACACAGTAAACTGGCAGCACTAAACTTGGCAGCAGGACCACGTCAGGCAAATCAACTTCACAGGCAGCAGAGTCAGAGTCCACATCGGCCGGACTGCGCTGGTGCTGAGGGATGAGAGGCGCTGGCACAGGGTAGGCTGACCCTCGGAGTTGATGGGGACCCCACAGGCCTGAGCAAGGCGGAGGCGGTGGGCAAGAAGGCCTTGGAGCCTTCCTCAGCTGCCCTTGCCCTCCCGGCCATGGGCAAAGCCACCATCTGCTCCCGCTCACTGCCCTGCTGGCCGCTTTGATACAGAGCTGTAATTTCCCCGGGGATTTACAGTAGGAACCAGGACAGCAGCTAAATCCCCCAGCCACAGAGTTAAATCAGGGACTGCGATGGGCCTGGGCCGGAACAAGGGAGCTGTTGGGCCTGGAGGCTGCGCAGCAGGGCTGGAGAAGAAAACACTTGTCCTCACTCCCTGGGGCAGCCGCCAATAAATCCCCTCAGGCTGGTCATCTGACCAGATCTTAGGGCTGACAGTGCTGGGGACAGAGATGACACCATAGTCAGCAGTGCCACAGAAGCAGGCTGCAGCTGAGGACTTGGGGGTGGAGCGCGCAGACTGTTCAGGGCATCCGCTAGTGACCTCGGTGCCGCTGCGGGTGCTGCCTGCTCTCCCAGCTGTGTGAAGTAGCCTCTCGTGAGAGATGGTCCCCTGGAGCCAAGACATCTGGGCTCAGATCCCGGCCCTGCCGCTTATTTACTGTGTGACTCAGGCAAGGCGCTTAAGGTCCCTGTGCCTTCCATTATCTGTACAATGAGGATGAGAACTGCAGCGACCTCTCACGGTTAAATCATCCTGATGGTTAAAAGAGATGCAGAAAGCCTCAGATCCCGCCTGGCACCTGACTGGCAGTGGCACTGTCAGGTAGAGTAAGACGCTGAGCTAGGCCAAGTCTTGTGCAGAGGAAGAGGAAACGAATGACCTTTGGGGGGACCTGGGGGTGTCGAGACGACGTTTAGGGGGGTTCTTTTAGTCTCACTGGAGGGAGAGTGAGATCAACTTTTTCCAGGGCTGTGGTTAAGAGCCCCTTAGCTAGGCAGGCCTGCAATGGGGTCCCAGTGCCAAGTTGCTGCAAGACCTCCAGCAATTCCTTCACTTCTCCAAGCCTTGCTTTCCTTGTCTGTAAAATGGGATCGAAATTCTCAATTACAGGGTTATGGAGAGAATTACATAAGTTCATACACAGATACAGTGCTTAGGGGCTCCACATCTATAGGAAAGTGCTCATTTTTTTTTTAAATGTCATTACTATTATTTCACCCAGTGAACGGATGAGGGTTATTCTCTCCTACCTCTGCCTCGGGGCATTGGTGGTAGCAGAGAAGGGCAATGAGCCTGATTGGACCTTCCCCAGGGAGTGCTGTGAAGGGAGGAAAGAGACCCTGAGGTGGAACCGAACACAGGGTCCACCCTCCTCCTGGACCCTGAATCTAGTAGACACTGGGTCCTCTGAGCCCCTGCAGAGCAGCTGATGGGGGCCAGAGACTGCCAAAGGCCAGAAGGAAGAAAAGCGGGGAGGGAGGAGGGCAGGGGGCAAGGGGGAAGGATGTGTGGTCAGAGAGGGGGTAGGAGAAAGGGGGCCAAAAAAATGTAAGGGGAAGGCAGAAGCAGACAGGAAGAGAAAGAAGGGAGACTTGGAGCCAGAGAGGAGAGGCCTGCATAGAAGTGAGGGGAGGAAGAGCTGGGGAGAGAGATGTCAGGAGCCCCCCCCCCCCCTGGGGCAGAAGTGGATGGGAGGAGACCTGAGCAGGAGCCTCAGCAGGGATGGGGAAGCCAAGTGGGGAAAAGGAAGCCCAGGGACTCTGCGTACTGAGGGGCAAAGGGAAGGAGAAGAAGTGGCCCAGAGCTAAAAGAAGAAAAGAGATTGGAGTCCAGGCTGGGAGACAAAGGAGGAAGGCCGGCAAGCAGGAGCCTGCAGGGTGCAGACTGGAGCTCCTCACCACCTCCCCCCACTCCATTTTCAGCTCCACTTAGCCTGGCCTCTCTCCTGCACCCTCCTGCCAGCCTCCACCTTCTCCCCAGCTCTGCCCGAGGGCACGCAGGGAGGGCCATTCACCAGGGGGTGAGATGCGGAGGCAGGAGACAAAGCAGAACAACCCCGCAGCTGCCCTTCATCAGCAGGAAGACAGGACAGAGGCTACAAGAAGGGCAAGAGTAGAAAAATAAACATCAGCAGCTAAACATCAGCACTTCTCTGGGCAAGTGCTTTACAAGCCCCCGTCACAGCCCCACCGTGAGGCTGACAGTGTTACCCCCACTTATTTGCTAATATCAGATAATTATAGGATGTTCACTACCTGCTACACACTCGGTTCTGACAACAACCCTGTTATCCCACTTCACAGATAACAAGCTGAGGCCTTGAGTGGTAAATATGTTGGGCCCTGTGCTCCCTTCCTCCACTCTCATCTCTCCTCCTGTCTTTCTTTTTCTAGTACTGGAGAATAAACCCAAGGGTGTGCTACCATTGAACTACATCTCCAGCTCCTTATTATTATTTTCTTAATGTAATTAATTAATTTATTGTGTGTGTGTGTGTGTGTGTGTGTGTGTGTATAGTACTGGGGATTGAACCCAGGGGCCTTCTACCTGCAACCTATACCCCTAGCCCTGTTTTTTATTCCTTATTCTTTATTCTTTATTCTGAAACAGGGCCTCACTGAGTAGCTGAGGCTGTCCGCAAACCACGATCCTCCTGTCTCAGCCTCCCAAATGCTGGGATTACAAGCATGCACCACTACACTGGGCTTGAGACAGGGTCTTGCTAAGTTGCCCAGCCTGGCCTCAAACTTGCCATCCTCCTGCCTCAGCCTCCTGAGCAGCTAGGATTACAGGTGCTCACCACCACGCCCAGCTTCCTCCTGTCTTTTTTAGCCTCTTTCTATTCTTGAACCTGCTCTTATCTTCCCTCAATTCCCCTCTTCCAATCATCCGGCCTCACCAAACTCCAAGGTGGCCTCCTGCTCTCCAGGCACCGCCAGCAGGACCTGGCCTGACTGTATAAGGCCAGCAGCCACATCATTCGGGGTCAGCTAGCAGATGGCAGCACAAAAGAATTCATACAGTGGCTTAAGTGTAATATGACAATTCTTTTAAGAGCTGTTATTTCTCCCAATTTTCTCCCAAAAAGATCAGAAATGACCTACCATATAAAACATAATAGAACCACAAATACACTCATGTTCCAGTGTGGCGGCCCATGCCCATAATCCCAGCCACTCAAGACGCTGAGGCAGGATGATCACACATTCAAGGCTAGCCTTGGCAACTTAGCAAGATTCTGTCTTAACAATATAATTAAAAGGAGCTGGGGAATGCCAGGCGTGGTGCCGTACACTTGTAATACCTGCACTTGGGAGGCAGAGACAGGAAGATCGTGCAGGTTCAGCAGGCTCAAGAGACCCTGTTTCCAAATAAAATATAAAATAGGTCTGGAAGTGTAGCCTGGAGGTAGAAGGCCCTTGGGTTCTATCCCCAGTACCACCAAAAAAACAAAAAGGAGCTGGGGAGGCAGCTCAGTGGTAGAGCACTTGCCTAGCATGTGCAAGGCCCTGGGTTCAATCCCCATTACTGGAAAAAGAAAAAAACACACCACCCATGAGAGAATTAGAACAGACAAAAAATGAGGGGAGAAAACATTCCAGAAAAGGAAACCTAAGAAGGACAGTTATTGCACAAGAACCCAAAACATAGCACTACGCACCATGAGGTCAGCGTCAAGGACAGAGGTTTTTCACGCCACACAACCAAGAAGATTTTGCCTGAAATGTACCACTGGGCTGAAAGAGTTGGAGGGATAGAAGAGGCCAGGAAGCTGGGCAAGGAAGGCCCCACAAGGTTTTCCCAGCACTGGGCTCTTCCGGAGCTGTGAAACCGAGTCCCGGGTGACAGTCATAGCGCAGCCCCTCTGCCCCCCCTCCTGAATGGCATATCTGGGACTAAGTTCAGGCCAGGCCACCCACCTTCCAAGCAGTGCCGGACTGGCTGCTCATTTCTTCTGCTCGTTAGCACACCAGCATGGGGATCATCAGCAACCAGAATAAATCTAATGAAAATAATACCCCAAGCCTTTCCACAGAAACAAACTCTGCCCTCCCTGTTGACACAGTTTCAGTCCTATAGAAAGAATGAGTACAAGTAAAAGAGAGGCCTCAAGCACAAGGGACAGGGGACATGCAGAGAGGAAAGAAACGGTCCTTGTTAAGGAAATTTCCAGACCTGCAAGCTGGGGCTCCTTCTCACAAATAATCACAAAAATGCTACCATGGGCTAGGGGTGTAGATCCGTCGTTAGGCATTTGCCTAGCGTGCTCAAGGCCCTGGGTTTGATCCTAGCACCACAAAAACAAACCAAAAATGATGTCTCTTCCTAGGAAATACCTGAGTCAAAGCTCCTCCTCCTCCTCTTCCTCCTCCTCCTCTTCCTCCTCCTCCTCTTCCTCCTCCTCCTCCTCCTCCTCCCCCTCCTCCTTCCTTCCTTCCTTCCCTTCTTCTTCTTCCCCTTCTCTCTCTCTCTCTCTCTCTCTCTCTCTCTCTCTCTCTCTCTCTCCCTCCCTCCCTCCCTCCCTCCCTCCCTCTCTCCGTTCCTCTCTCTCTCTCATACACTAGGGATTGCACTCAAAAGCAGTCTATTTCCACGCTACACATCCCTGGCTCTTTTTATTTTTATTTTGAAGTAGGGTCTTGCTAAATTGCTGAGATTCTCATAAGCTGCCGAGGCTGGCTTGAACCTATGATCCTCCTGTTTCAACTTCCCAAGGACTGAGATTACAGGTGTATGCCACCACATCTGGCTGAGATATAGTAGCTAAACTTGAGTTAGTTCTTGGGAAGGCAGGCATCTGGTCTGGCCAGCCCTTTGGATACCTTAAATAGGGAAGGCCCCAAAGCGTCTTCCATTGGTGATGTGTGGAGTACCCATCCCAAGGTCTTGAACGCTAGTGGAGGGGTGTTGTGTGGCTGGTGGGACACTGGAGTGAAGCACAGTCCTGAAGGGAGGGTGGCAGTGTTCACCAAAAGGGCACAGCAATGCTGTCACCTGCTCACCCACCATGAGAGAGTGACCTTCTTATCCCCTCCCTCTCCCTTGCCTGAAGCATGGTTGGTTCTTATCAGGAGCTCCTGGGCAATAGAATCTAGACTTAAAACAGAAGCTCATAAGACTTTCTACAGAACAAGAATGATTCTAGCTCTTTCCTCCGTGGAAAATGAAAAACAGACCCACCCCCAGCCCCTCCCAAGGCAGGCACTACCTTTCACTCTTGCAGCCTAACCAAACCTCCAGTGAGCACAGACGGAAGACAAGACGACGGCAAAGAGTCCCACTCTGTAGGCCAGGCAAACCAATCCATGCAAAGACATCCCCAGAAACACCCTATAAACACATGTCTCCTCACGGAACCCCCTCCATGGCTCCTAAGCACAACCCTGCCCCCCCACAGCTCCCCACCAAAGTACTCTTCCTCATTTAAAGCCCTCCTCAACGCACACCCATACCAGCCCCACAGTCTCCTTCCCCCATTGTCCCTCTCTCCCCAGTTACTGGTCCCTGCATGATTCTAGGAACATGCCCTGAACCACCTGCTTCCAGGCCATTTAGCCTGCAATACCCTCTCCACCACTCCCCGGGGCCTACCCAGCATCAGGGCTCTCTCATCCTCCTCTGAGGCCAAATTTAAATCCCCACTCCTTAGCCGGGCTTGGTGGCGCACGCTTGTAATCCCCGCACTTGGGAGGCTGAAACAGGAGGATCACACGGGTTCAAAGCCAGCCTCAGCTACTTAGTGAGGCTCTCAGCAACTCAGTGAGACCCTGTTTCCAAATAAAATATGAAAAAGGTCTGGGAGTCTAGCCCAGAGGTAGAAAGCCTCTCGGTTCCACTCCCAGTACCACCAAAAAATAAAAAATAAAAATAAATAAATAAATAAATAAATAAATCCCCACTCCTCTCACTCCTACAAAGTGTTTCCTTCCCTGTTGGACGAGCCTCCTGCTCCTGTTCACTATGCCTGGTGCCAAGTGGCAGTCTGGGTAATGTTTGTAGAATTGAACAAAAAATCTAAACCTGCTCTCTGCCAAGCCTTCTCTTCCATGACGCCCAGGGTTCTCAGGAGTTGTTTTGGTCAGCATTTTTACAGGTAGATTATAAAAGATTGACCTTGTAACTTAGTGGAAAGAACATTTATTTTCTTACGGTTTCAGGTTCAGTCCAGGTGAGGCCGGGGACCGTGGCCTCAGAGTACGGGAAGTGGAGATAGGGAGAGAGCTGGGCTGTTCTCGTCACACTGAAGAGGCCGGAAGCAGGAGAGCGAGTGTGGGGAGGAGGAACCATATATAACCCCCAAAGCTAGCGCCCTGGGGCTCGCCTCCAGCCACACCCTACTGGCCTGGGCCACCATCTAGATAAATGCGTTGCAATGGATTGACCCACTGCTGGGATTACAACCCTCATGACTCAACTATATCAACCTTGAATATTGATAAATGAGCTCTTTAGGACACATTTTATATCTAACTAATACAAGAATCAGGCCAACCAGGGACAGACTGATGGCAAGCATCTCCAGAGTCCTGCTTCCCCACGTCAGGGTGGAACCTTAGGGAAGGAGGCTGGCCTGTGGTCTCTAGGCTTCCTGAGACCACAAAGCCAGGGACTTCTGAGGGGCTCTGGGGCCTTTCAACCAGTGGCCTCACCTGGGGCAGTAGCTCTGGGTACCGTGTTTGCCTAGCATGCACAAAGCCCTGGGTATAATCTCAATCTTCATCAGTCTCTCTTTCAATTTTAGGCTGAGGGAACCACCTGTCTGAGAGACACTGCCTCTTAGAGCCTTGTTCCTCACAATGGGATTTGAAGCCAGACACAGTGGCACGTGCCTGTAAGCCCAGCGACTTGGGAGTCTGAGGCAGGAGGACTGAAAGTTCTAGGCTAGCCTGCAACTTAACGAGGCCCTGTCTCAAAATAAAATATAAAAAGGGCTTGGAGTGTGGCTGAGTGGTAGAGCACCCCCGGATTCAATCTCCAGTACCAGAGAAAAATGAAAAATCTGATTTGAAAACCAGCAGCAGCATCCCTGGAAGTGTGCTAGAAATGAAAATTCCCGGACCTATCCCATAACTTCCAGCTTCACAAAATCCCCAGCAACTTGGGTGCACGTGAAAGTTGAGAGCAGTAGCCTAAAGAACCAGGAAGGCCAGATCAAGGGCCCAGCAGAAAAAGTGAATGCCCAAGACATTCATCCATTGAGTAAATATTTATTAAGTAGCTGCTACTGGGTGCAAAGCACTCTGCTAGGCTCTGGGGATAAAATGGCTAATGATTCAGACCAGACTGGCGAGGACAAGATAGATGTCCCCACCTGGTTATCTCTCAAAGCCCAGCTGCCCAGAGTAAGGGCGGGAACATGGGTGAGGAACAGAGGAATATTTGACTGGAGAATCTCTCAAGACCCTGAAGCTGGCGAGGGATCCCTTCCACCTCCCAATCAAAATATCAGCCAGTGAGACAGAAGAGAAGGAGCAATAAGAGAAAGGAAGAATATGAGCAGAAACGGAGAGGACGGCCATGAGTGAGTCTCAGGCCCCCAACTGCTCCGCCACCACCTCAGCTCAGAGATAAGTCCATCTTTTTTATCTTTTGCAGCCCTGTGAGTTCTAAATATGGAAGTGCCTAGACTCTGTCCTTTACTGTTGCATCTGCATTCAGGTTTTTTGTTTTGTTTTGTTTTGGTGGTACTGGGGTTCCTGGAAACCCTTCTACCTCCAGGCTACACTCCCAGACCTATTTTTATATTTTTTTATTTGGAAACAGGGTCTCTTAAGTCAGCGCGGCTGGCTTTGAACCAGCGGGATCCTCCTGTCTCTGCCTCCCAAGCGCGGGGATTT
This sequence comes from Muscardinus avellanarius, assembly GCF_963383645.1. Lineage (NCBI taxonomy): Eukaryota > Metazoa > Chordata > Mammalia > Rodentia > Gliridae > Muscardinus > Muscardinus avellanarius. Next base: position 66,805,955 of record NC_137797.1, on the reverse strand, counting down.
ACAAGCGTGCGCCACCACGGCAGACATGCATTCACTTCTTAGAGGATCTCATCCGGTGTTACTGATGACTCCCCATTTCTTTCTTTTTGTGTGCATGTGGCAATGGGGATTGAACCCAGGAACATCCTACCTCTGAACTACACCCCAGCCCTATTTCATTTTTATTTGGAAGCAGAGTCTCACTAATTGCTAAGTTGCTGAGAGTCTCACTACTTGCTGAGGCTGTCCTGAAACCTGCGATCCTCCTGTTTCAGCCTCTCAAGTACTGGGATTCCAGGCGCGCACCACCACGCCCGGCCGGCTCCCCTATTTCTGTCTCCAGGCTGGAAACCACATTAAACCATGGACCTCTTTCTATCTGCCTACTAACTTCCTCTCCTTGAATGCTTTTCAGGCATCTGAAGCCTGTCATGTCCACAGCATGTGCCCCCAAAACCAGCCCCGCAGCATTCTCTCATATCAGGCAACAGCTAGCCCTGCATCTGGTCACTCAAACCGGGAAAAGCTGTCTCCTAACCCTCCAGTCCTCTCTCTCTTTCACACTCTCCACCTGACCCATCGCAATCCCTTGGCTGTCTCCACAAAGCATATCCAGGCTGTGACCACTCCTCCAGCCACCTGCCTTGGCTGGCCAGGCCCGTCCTCCCTCACCTGCACAGCAGCAGGCTCCTGGCTGGTCTCCCTGCTTCTGCCCTTGTTTTCCCAACCTAGTCTCAACCCAGCAGTAAACAGCTTCTGTGGAAACCCACGGTGGATGTGCCGCGGTGTCTGCGGCCCTCCAGTGACTCCCTGTTTACTGGAGTGTGAGCTGAAGCGTTCCTGTGACTTAGTCGTCGCCCACGACCCCGACCCCATCTCCTCTTGAATGGCCTCACACTCTTCCCTGCATGCTCTGCCCCAGCCTCCACGCGGTCCCCCTGCACACGGGCTGCACAGGAGGACCTCTGCCCTCGCTGTTCTCTGCCAGGAAAGCGCTTCCCCCTAAACCTGCACCAGCGCGAAGCATCTGGGAAATGACATGCTCCATATGTTGGGGTGTCTGTGTAGGGACAAGAAAGGGGATGGAAGGAAGAGGAGACCGTGCAGTCGGAGCCTGCTCAGAACTGAAATGGCTCAACTTCCTCTGTCTTCCTCAGGAGCTCAGGGGAATCTCCTCATGGGACCTGGCCCACCCGGTTCTCCAGGAAGTGTCCACTGTGCTCCTAATCCCAGGGAAGACTCCAGCATGCTGGGTCCATCTCTCCAGCACTCCCGAGGACCTCCAGACAGGAGCAACCTCATTTCCCTGAGGCCGGTGAGACAGTCTGCTCTGCTCCTCCAAGACTAGGGAAGAAGGTCTCTTCCAACCATTCACTCTTGATGTACATATTCCTATGCACGCTCAGCCATGCGCCTTCCTCCCCTGCCAGCGGGTCTTCGGGCCTAAGACCCTGGGGCAGGGTGTGCGGAGACTCCTTGGGGGGGGGGGATTGGGGGTGGGGGTACGCAGAGGACGCAGAAGGCCAGAGCTGCAAGAAACCGATCTGTGGTGAGATGGCAGCCAGACAGAAGTCAGCACTGACACTGGCCAGAGAAAACCAAGAAAAAAAGGTCAAAGTCAGAGTCAGAGGGAGAAGCGCAAGCTGACAGATGGCGGGGGCCCGAGACAGGCCGCAGGATTGTGAGAGAGAGAGAGAGAGAGAGAGAGGGAGAGAGAGAGAGGGAGAGAGAGGCTGCGGCCCCCGAGAGCCAGGGACAGGTCAAAAGGAAGAGGCACGGAGACAAGGGCCCCAAAGAGCCCTTAGAGACCCAGGGGCAGAGGCAGAGCAGCAGGCCGCGGCGGGCGGAGGCGGAGGCGGGCGGCGGGAGCGAGGGCGGGCGGCGGAGCGGGCGGCGGGGCGGGCTCGTAAAAGCCGCGCCGAGCGGGGAAATTGCCGCCAGAATCGCTGAGCTCCACAAAACGCCGCCCGCGCGGCCCGCCGCCGCGCCCGCTCCAATCTCCAGCCTCGCCGCCGCGCGGGCTGGTTATGCATTTAAATGTTATTTAATTGGATTGCGGAGGAGCTGGGGGCCAGAGCGGCCCCCGCCCCCGCCCCGCACGTCTGTTTTCCGAGTCACAGATTGCAGCAAACACCCTCCCCGCGCATTCCCCCCACCTCGACGGCTCCCCTTCTACTCGGGGCTCCGTCTCCCCCCCCCACACACCCCCAAACAGAGACAGAAAGACACCGTGAGGCCCCCGAAGATAACTGAACACTCCGAGGCTATACACAAATACCCAGACACACGAACACACAACGGCAGCAAAAACGAGTTACACTCAATTACACATGTCCATCTGGAAGATTAAAATATTCAGACAGAAAGGACCCCATAGACTGCAAAAGTACCCAAACCCGTGCACTGGAGACCGCTCCCAGGCTGCACACCCCCGCCCCTCATCGACGCGAAGGCGCAGGTGAGCAAGCCACTCTGCGACCTCGCCGGGAGACCCTCCTCAAAGCCAGGGAATAAGCAGCCCGCACAGGCGGCTCACACGCATCACTCTGCTCCCTGGCTTAAAGACGTTGGAAGGCAAAACCCTTTGTTCAAGGACATCTTGTTCTTTACCCAGGCCAGAGCAGAAAGTATCCTTGCTACAGGTTCTGCGTGGCAACTGCATCTATAAGCAAGTTTCTAAAAACTGAACAAAGCAACAAAATCGAGCCAAAATTACAACAGGTAGCCTTGAGGGTAGGCCCCAGGGAAGTCTTCCTAAGACCAGGTCTGATATCCCCAGAGGCAGTCCAGGCATTTGTGCAAGGCTGGGTCTCTCCCCCATCAACTGCAGTAGGAGGCCTGCTTTTGCCTGGTGAGGAGTTAGCACCATCTAGGTAGAGGAAGGACAGATTGACCTGCAGAGGCATGTCCTCCACATACCCCCAACTAGCAGACAGGAAATTGCTGGCCTGAAATGATCAGGGTCAAGCTACTTCAATTAATGAAAATGGAAATGGCAACGGGGCTTGGCACAGGCCACCAGAGAGGACTGTTCTGGGCTCTTGGCCACCCCTCAGCCAGGCCTATAGACTGACGTCAGGCTAGGGAACTTCAAGTGGGATGTAGGGACAGGAGAATGGGCAAGAAGATGGGCAGGAGAATTCTCTTGCAGTTGTGTTTTGAGAGAGTGAGGACCACAACAAGGATTGAGTTTCCCCAAATATATGATTGTTCAACCTTGAGCAGTAAGCTTGGGCTTGAGCCATGTCGGCCCCTGAAGAAGAATGCAATTCATGTTTGCATCACCGATGGTCATAACTGGGAAGTTTATCCATGTGTCTAAGCACAATGTCTCATGCTTCATTTGAAGTTATTTAAATCTTTGAAGGATTAGGGGGGAAAAAAAACAGCTGACCAAAATCCTTCAACACGAGATTTTTTTTGGGGGGGGTACGGGGGATGGAAGGCAGGGGCGTTCTACCTCTGATCTACACCTCCAACTCTATTTTTTATTCTTTATATTTTGAAACAGGGTTTCAATACGTTGTGGAAGGCCTCACTATGTAGCTGAAGCTGGCCATGAACCTGTGATTGTCCCACCTCAACCTCCCAAATACTGGGATTACAGCCATGTGCTACCACACCTGACAATAAGAATATTCTGAAGAGTTGCTGGATGCAGTGGCGGATGCCTGTAATCTCAGGGACTTGGGAGGCGGAGGTAGGAGGAAGAGTTCAATCTTGGCAAGAGCCTGTCTTTGTGTGTGTGTGTGTGTCTGGGGACGGAACCCAGAGGCATTTGACCTCCGAGCTACACCCCCTGCCCAATTTTTATTCTTTATTTTGAAACAGGGTATCACTGAGTTGCAGAGGGCCTCACTAAGTAGCTGAGGCTGTCCGCAAACCGCGATCTTCCAATCTCAGCCTCCAGAATGCTGGGATTATAAGCATGTGCCACCACGCCTGGCTTGCAAAAAATTTTATTTTTATTTATATATATTTTTTGTGGGTTTAGGGATGGGACCCAGAGGCATTTGACCTCTGAGCTACACCCCCTGCCCTATTTTTTTATTCTTTATTTTGAAACAGGGTCTCACTGAGTTGCAGAGGGCCTCACTCAGTAACTGAGGCTGTCTGAGAACTGCAATCCTCAGGTCTCAGCCTTCCAAATGCTCGGATTACAAGCATGCACCACCATGCCCGGCTGCAAACAATTTAAAAAAAAATAAAACCTTTTTGTGAGCTGGGCATAGTGGCACATGCTTATAATCCCAGTACTTGGGAGGCTGAGACAGGAGGATCACAGGTTCAAAGCCAGCCTCACCTACTTAATGTGGCCCTCTGCAACTTAGTGAGACCCTGTTTCAAAAAAAAAAAAGTTATTAACTTTTTAAAGTTATTAAAGTTTTATTACGAGCCGGGCGTGGTGGCGCACGCTTGTAATCCCCGCGCTTGGGAGGCGGAGACAGGAGGATCGCGCAGGTTCGAAGCCAGCCGCGCGCTGGCTTAGGAGACCCTGTTTCCAAAATGAAAATGTAAAAATAGGTCTGGGAGTGTAGCCCCGAGGTAGAAGGGCTTCCAGGAACCCCAGTACCACAAAAAAAAAAAAAAAATTAAAGTTTTATTAACCTAGAGCTGGGGATGTAGCTCAGAGGTAGAATGCCCTGGGTTCAATCCCAAGTTCTGCAAAAAATAAATAAATAAAACTTTTTTGGGTACGTCCTCCTGCATGGTCATATGTGTACATATGTGTACGTGTGTGTGTGTGTGTGTTTGTGTGTGTTGGTAGATCCCAGGACCTCACACATGCAAAGCAGGCACTCTACTATTAAACTACATCCTCAGCCTATTTCTAGTCCTGGGGGGCAGTACAAGCGATTGAACCCAGGGCCTTGTACATGCTAAGCAAGTGCTCTGCCATTGAGCTACATCTACAGCCCTTTTAAGTTTTTATTTTGAAACAGGATCTCACTCAGTTGCCCAGGCTGGCCTTGCACTTGCCATCTTCCTGTCTTAGCCCCCCAAATTGCTGGGATTAAAGGTATGTGCTACCAAACTTGGGGGTTTGGGGGGGTGTTGTTTTTGTTTTTGTGTGTGTGGTACCTAGGATGGAACCCATGGACATTCTACCTCTGAGCTACACCCCCAGCCCTATATTTTATTCTTTATTTTGAAACAAGGTCTCACTGAGTTGCAAAGGGCCTAAGTAGCTAAGGCTGGCCGCAAACCCTGATCCTCCTGTCTCAGCCTCCCAAATGCTGGGATTACAAGTATGCGCCACCATGACTGGCTAGCTTTAGTCATTTTTGAGCTAGCACCTGGGCCCTAGATTTTCCCCAAAATAATCTGCTGCCATTACTATTTTCCATCCAGAAATTGTGTGTGTGTGTGTGTGTGTGTGTGTGTGTGTGTGTGTGTGTGTGTGTTTGTAATATACTGGGGATTAAACCCAGGGGCATTCTACCTCTGAGCTACACCTCCAGCCCGTATGTATGTATGTATGTATGTATGTATGTATGTATGTATGTATGTATTTCATTTTAGAAAGGATCTTGCTAAATTGCTGAGGTTAGCCTTGAATATGCCATCTTCCTGTCTCAGCTTTCCATTAACAGAACATGAGATCTGTTCTGACAGGAAGGATAAAAAATCTCGGACCTATCTTCCATAGATGTCCCTATTTTTTATCATCCACTCCATGGAGATGAAGAGGTTTAACAAGTGCTAAGCAATCTACAGGGGCAGTCCTCTCCCATAGGCACACATGCCTCTTACCCACTCTGAGGGATCATCGCTCTCTCACACTCTCACAATGAACTGAGAGCCAGTCTGGTGGGATTAAGTCTGGTCGCCTAGCTAAGCTGTTGGCCAGTTTCCAACCCTGCAGATTGGAAAAACAGCACTCCCGAGTACCCTTTTTGTTTGCGATTAACATTGGTAAGGGACCAAAAAAAAAAAAAAAGCAGTGACATGACTTGAAGGGCCTGAATTATGTCCCACAAAATTCATAAACTGCAGCTGGGCATGGTGGTGCAGGTTTGTAATCCCAGCATTCAGGAGGCTGAGACAGGAGAATTGAGGTTCAGGGACAGCCTCAGTTACTTAGACACTCTGCAACTCAGTTAGACCCTGTTTCAAAATAAAGAATAAAAAATAGGACTGAATGTATAGCTCGGAGATTAACGCCCCTGGGTTCCATCCCCAGTACTGCAAAAAAAAAAAAAAAAAATCATATACTGAAACCCTAATATGACTGTATTTGAAGAAAGGGCCCTTAAAGAGATAGAGTTAAATGAGGTCAGCCGGGCGTGGTGGCACACGCTTGTAATCCCAGTACTTGGGAGGCTGAGACAGGAGGATTGCACAGGTTCAAAGCCAGCCTCAGCTACTTAGTGAGGCTCTCAGCAACTTAGTAACGTTAGATTGAAAGTAGAGTTTGGGGGTTTAGGAGGGAGGCAAAAACACCAACGGGGTTATCAGAGATCGCTGTTTTATTCGGACCCAGCACCCTCCGGAGAGTCAGCCTGCCATAGGGGAAGGGACCGATGGGCCACGTGTATGGAGAGTTGCGCATAATCCTGATCGGCTGGCTGAGTCATGTGACGGATCAGAGGCACCGCTATTTTATAGGCATGCCGATTCTCTTGCGACATCTGTAGTATCGTGATGTTTAGAGTCTTGAGGCACCTGGAGTCTCACAACATCTCCACTTCTGGCTTCCGCTTCCTGTTCCACTGTGAGATCACGTGGAGGAGGGACCCAACTTATTGAGACCCTGTTTCAAAATAAAATATAAAATAGGTCTGGAAGTATATCCTGGAGGTAGAAAGCCCCTGGGTTCCATCCCAGTAAATGCCAAAAATATAAATAAGTGAAGTCATAAGGGTGGGCCCCTATCCAGTATGACTGAAGCTCTCTTACAGGACAAGGTCACCAGGAAGGAGTGCACGAGGAAAGGCAGCCTGAGGCCACAGGGAGGCCATCTGCAGCCAAGGAGAGGCTTCAGGGGAAACCCAACCTGCCAATACCTCAGTCTTGGCTTCCCAGTCTCCAGAACTCCAGAACCACGAGCAACGCAATCTGTTATTATCTAAGCCGCCGAGTCCATGGTATTCTTGTCACGGCAGCCCTAGCAGAGTGCCCTGGGGAAGGGGAGCCCAGGACGCTTGGCTTCTCCACTTCCAGTTGCACCCCAGGAACTGAGGGCGACAGCCCCACCAGAAGCCAGAGCAGACAGCGACTCCACCATACCCAGGCCTTCAAGTCATCAGCCTGGTACCTCTGCGCACTATGCAGCCCTACCTCCACCATCTCATGATTCTCACACCCTGACCCAGACCCTGCTGTGCCCCTAGTATATCTTCATTACTCAGATCTCTCCCTTCCCACTCCTCTCCCTCTTGCACCCACACTGCCTCCTGAATGGCTTGCTACGGCTTGGATCTCAAATGTCCTCCAGAAGTTCGTATGTGGAAGGCTTGGTCATAAATTAGCACTACTGGAAGTGGCAGAACTTTTAGGAAATACTGCCTAGTGGAAGTTAGGTCACTGGGTGTGTGCCACTGAAGGGAATGTTGAGACCCCAGCTCCTTCCTCTCCCACTTGGCTTCCCGGCTACCATGAGGTGAAGTGAGTGGCCTCCTTTGCCACAAGCCCCTGCCACGATGCACTGTGCCACTCCAGGCCAAAGCAACAGGACCAAGTGACTGCACCAAAACCTCGAAAATCATGAGCCAAATATACCCTTTCCAAGCCGCGGTGTAGCTCAGTGGTAGCGCTTACCTAGCATGTGTAAGGCCCAGGGTTCAATCCCCAGCACCACAAAAAACAAACCTCTGCCTTTATTAAGTTCTCTGAGGCATTCTGTCACAGTGATAGGAAGCAGGCTAAACACGCCCATCATCTCCGTCTGTGGGTTTCCATCACCGGGTGTCTTCAGTGTGTGTTCTGTGCATCTGACACCCCTCCCTGAACGAAGTTCTCAAAGATTATCATAGCATTCAAGACCCTTCACAAGCTTGCCCCAACTCACCACTCCAGCCAAGCCAATCTACTGGCTGTCTCTTGAATGCACTGCTATGCTCTATGATCTCAAACTTCCCCATTCTCTAAGGACACCTCCTCTAGAGAGCTTCCCCCGACTACAGCTAAAAATATAAAGGAACGCCGGGCGTGGTGGCGCACGCTTGTAATCCCCACACTTGGGAGGCAGAGACAGGAGGATAGCGCAGGTTCGAAGCCAGCCGCCCGCGCTGGCTTAGGAGACCCTGTTTCCAAATAAATATGTAAAAATAGGTCTGGGAGTGTAGCCCGGAGGTAGAAGGGCTTCCAGGAACCCCAGTACCACCAAAAATAAATAAATAAATAAATAAATAAATAAATAAATAAATAAACAAACAAACAAACAAACAATAGCTTCTATCTCTGCCATTGTCCCACAATGGGCACTGGCTACTTGGCACTGCAGCCCTGAGGAAAGGCACCTGCTGTGATGCAACTGCCTGGAGTTGGCATATCTTCCCAGGCTTAAGGGCACAGTCCCCAACATGACTGTCCTCACTTCAGATGCAGCTGCAAGTTTGGGGGTCCCCAGCCCACCTGCACGCTGACCAATTGGCTGTAATCACAAGAGTTCTTGCAGCCTCGGGTTCAAGAATTTGGAAGAGACACACAGAATGCAGGAAGAAGCAATACTTGGAATTAGTTTTATCATAAAGAATACAAATCAGGGGACTGCCTCGGTGGTAAAGCACGTGCTCAGCATGTGCAAAGCCCTGGATTCCATCCCCCACACTGCAAAAAATGAATGCAAATCAGGACCAGGCAAACAAAGAGAAATACTATCAGGCCTGATAGTGTTCCAGACGTGTGTCCTTTGCCCACGAAAACAGAGCGCATGCCTTCCAGGCACACCGTGTTCACCAACCAGGAAGCTGACCCACACTTTGGTGTCCATGGTTCCTATCAGGATTTCATTACACAGGCATGATTGATGGAAACCAGGGGCCATGTGGTTCAACTCCATCTGTCCCCCTCCCTCTGGGGATCAGGCTGTACCACCCAGCTGAAGGTCCCAACCCTCCTAAACACATGGTTGGTCTTTCTGGCACCATCAGGCTCCATCCTGAGTCAACTCTTAGCATAAACCTGAGTGTGCTCTGAGAACACATCTCAATATAAACTTAAGTGTGGTCTATGGCCAAATCGCAACATAAATTCAGGTGTGGTTGGAGGGAGTCCACCATAAAAAGCAAAGACACTCCTCTCACTTAGAAAACTCCAAGCACTTGGAGAGTTTCTCTCAGGAACTGAGCAGAGACAGGTCAAACTCTGTTTACTATGAGAGGAGGACTTAGCCTAAAAGTCTTATTTGGAACAGCTAGAGTGACCACATGTTCCTTATGAAGACAGTCTCGGGATCTGTTCTTTGCCAACTTGGCAGAGTTCCCCAGCCCTTCCAAAGGGACACCCTCCCACCCATTCAGCAGACAAAAAGAAATGAGCCCAACACCAGGGTCCCACCCACCCAGTCCCTGCTCCCCAGGGTGCCCCAAGTATCTGACAAACTACCATGCAGACCCCTGCCAGACCCCTGCAACTCTGATAAGGCAGAGATCTGTTGTATCCCTCTCCAAACAGTGAAGAGGTATGAGAGGAAAAAACCTCAACAACCATCTCCCACCCCTGACATGCAAAAGACAAAAAAAAGAACCAACACAAGAGTTTAGGAGCTTTTAATGCTTTGACCGACAAATCACAGGCTGGGTTCTTCATGAAGTCATTGATCCATCCCTGTTGGGGCAAGACCCCCCCCAAGCAAGGTCTTCAAAGTAGAGGACAGCTTTCCTTGTAGTGCAGTGACTCCCCAACCCAGACACAAAAAAGGTTATGTAGTGAGCACCCATGTAAAAGCCTTTGCAAGGTACTTTCAAGTGTTATCTCAGTTGATCCACACCAACCAAGCCCATGAAGGAGTCTTTTTTTTTTTTTTTTTTTTTTGGTGGTACTGGGGATTGAGCCCAAGGGAATTCTATCTCCAAGCTATACCCAAACCCATTTTATATTTTTTGGGGGGATGTGTGTGGTACTGGAAGTGGAACCAAGGGGCTTTTTTTTTTTAACCTCTGAGCTATACTCCCTGACCTATTTTATACTTTATTTGGAAACAGGGTCTAAGTTGCTGAGAGCCTCACTAAGTAACTGAGGCTGGCTTCGAACCTGGGTGATCCTCCTGTCTCAGCCTCCCAAGTGCTGAGATTACAAGCATGTGCCACCATGCCCAGCTTATGTTTTTCTGTTGTTGGTCTCCGCCTCCCAAGCACTGGGATTACAAGCATGCGCCACCATGCCTGGCGTTTATGTTTTGTTTAAAAACAGGGTCTTTCTAGATTGCTGAGAGTCTCACTACTTGCTGAGGCTATCCTTGAACCTGTAATCCTCCTGTCTCAGCCTCACAAGTACTGGGATTATAGGAGTGAGCCACCACGCCCAGCAAGCCATCTCCATTTTATTTATTTTTGCGGTGGGGGATAGAACTCAGGGGCACTGTACCTCTGAGCTACACCTCCAGCCTTATTTTTTTAGTCGTTTTTACTTTTGAAACAGGGTCTCATTGAGTTGATAAGGGCCTTGCTAAGTAGCTAAGGCTGTCTGTGAACCGCGATCCTCCAGTCTCAGCCTCCCTCCCGAATGCTGGAATTACGAGCATGCACCATCACACCCAGCACGCCATCACCATTTTAAAGATGAGGATCCTGGGGTTTAGGTTAATCAATTTGTTCATCCAAGAGTTTACAAAGTCTCACAAAAATAAAAACAACAAAAAATACAAAAATAATATAGTTCACAAGCCTCAAAGCTATGGTGAAAATTCAGGTCTCTGACTTTCCTTTACTGCCACACTGAACTCTCCTCTGATCCAGCCTCTCTCCCATAAGAAGTTCAGCAGAAGGTTTTTGAGGGGTGTGTCTATGTGCTTTGGGTTTTTTTGTTGTTTTGTTTTTTACTGGGGATCAAGTCCAGAGGCACTCTATCACTGAGCTATATCACCAGTCATTTTTAGTTTTTGAGTCAGGGTCTCACTAAATTGCCCAGGATGGCCTTGAACTTGCAACCCTCCTGCCTCAGCCTCCCTGAGTAGCTAGGATTATAGGCATGCACCACCACACGCTGCTAGAAGTTCACTATTTTTTTGGTGGTACTGGGGATTGAAACCAGGGCATTCTATCTCCAGGCTACACCTCCAGCCCTTTTTATTTCTTGCACTGAAATAGGGTCTCTCTAGGTTGCTGAGTCTTGCCAAGTGGCTGAGGCTGATCTTGAGCCTGCAATCGTCCTGTTTCAGCCTCCCAAGTACTAGGATTATAGTCTACCACCACACTCAGCTGCAAGTTCGCTTTTTTGTTTTTGTGGTAATGAAGCTGGAACCCAGAGGCATTCTATCTCTGAGTTACAGCCCCAGCCCTATTTTTTACTGGGATTACAAGTGTGCACCACCACGCCCGGCCTAGAAGTTCACTCTTAATAACATGTCCCATGCTTTGTTCTGGTCCCTGTGAGGAACGGAATGAGCTGGCAGCTGTTGTATAAGAAGGGTCCCGACGAGATTGTTCCTCTGGTTGAGACGGGGTAAAGGTGGGGAGGGTGGATAAGGGAGGCCAATGCATGCTGTGTGCACATGTGGAAACATCACACTGAACCCCATTGGCATGTACAAAGAATGTGCCAATAAAAGATAAAAAATAAAAGATTCTAAAAAAAGTCTCTGAAATAGCAAATATGACCTCTGAAGTCCCTGTCTGGGACACTGAGCTGCACAGAAGCTCCCAAGGAGACAATGAGGTAGAGCAGTCTGCACGAAGCCCACCTTCTGCTGACCTCAGTGGAGTAAGAGGCTGCAAGCCTAAAGGGGCAACACTCACAGAAGAGGAGGGTGAACAGAAGAGCGACTAGAAACCACCTCAGCAGGTCGGAGGGCAGTTCAATGGACCAAAGAAGGTTTCCTGGCAACCGGGAAGCCCAGCAAGACCTTATGGCTCCAGGCCAGGAGATGTGCGGTCACTTGCAAGAGTGACCTGGGCCCTTGACTGTGCCCGGGTCTCATTTTGTCAGCAGAGGCAGCAGCCCCAACTCACTGAGTCTCTCCTTGGCTACTGCCTCCCAGCCTTTGTTGGCCTGCGCGCTGCGGGGCGAGGGGTGCAGGAGCCCCTCCACCTGCACCTCGGGCAGCAGGCCTGCCAGGGCCCGCCGGGCCCGCTGCTCCGCCAGCCGCCCCACTCCCACCACCAGCCGCACCCCCAGCAGCTGCACCTGCCGGCACAGGGCGGCATCACAGATCCCGAGAAGCTGCTCCCGCTGCTTGGCGGGCAGCTCCGCAGGGGTGAGGTTGCGCCCGCTGGAAGCCAGGAAGAGCAGAGGACACAGGTTGTGGACAAAGCAGTGCCGGAAGAAGACCTCAGGCTCTCCACAGAGGCTCCGGAAAAAGCCCCAGAATCGGGCGCCGCTCACCTCGGAGTGCGGGCACTCCAGTCCCAGCACTGGTCGTTTAGGGTGCTCTTGGGGAGGGGTCAGCACAGACCCTCCGATGCCCAACCAGTCCCGGACCATGCTCACTTCCCCAAAGGGCACCTGTAAGGAAGGAGAGACATGAGGGGCTTTAAACGGAGACCTGAGTTATGGCCCACCCCGACCTCACCAGGGCTCTGCGCTGGTGACTCCTGGCCCTGCAGTTCAGCCCTGTCCACCTGCCTCCAGCTCCCTCCTCATGGACGGTGATACAAAAACATCTTGTGGCTTCTTGCCCCGCAGGACCTGGGACCTCATATAGGGAGTGTGTTGAGATATCTGGCCCTACACAGGGCTCAATGGTCAGTACTAAGGACAGACAGGTGGCCCAAGACAGAAAGAGAGCAGGAGGCACAAGGACAGGGCTGACCACTGCGCTATGTGTGCCCTCCCCACCCCAAGCCTCAGGCTGTCATTTCCATCGATAATCATTGATCACCTTTCACCACCCAGTTGGGGTCAATAAAAGCAATTGAGCCTCCTGCCCTGAGGCCTCTTCCCCTCCCCCACCTGCCAAGCACCCCCTCCGCGGGGCAGTCACTCATCCTGAGTCCTTAAGGAAAAGAAAGCAGGCCCTGGAGATTAGCTGTTCCAAACACTCCTCAGCTGAAACTATCCAGGACACCCACATCCCTTATATACCCTTCCTGCCAACTAGCCTTCCTCCAAGGACCCAGTGGTCCTAGTCCCTCTCCTGATCGACCACACTTGAGGGACAGGGGCAGTCCAGGAAGGATGGGGGATGGCGGAAGGAAGGGCTCTCAAAGGCAATTAGTGGATAACTCACCGGGGAAACGGAACTACCATTAATGTGCTTGGTTAACTACGGGCAGAGAGGGCAGGAGAACATCTGAGACCACAGGAGCCGGTGTGCATTTCGGGAGGGGATGGGGCAGGGGACCAACCCACGTCCACAGCCACACACACACTCATCCTGCCCAGCACACCCAGCCAAGCATCCACCTCGGAGCCTCCCATGCCACCCTCAGGAAGCCAGGCCCTTTACCCCGGTCTGAGCCATGCCAAAAGGTCCCGGGTTCATGCCCAGGAAGAGCACTTCCTTGGGGCCCTGGCAGTAGCGAGTCACGTAGCTGCGATGGGGCTCCCATGCATAATCCACTGGATTGTAGATGATGCCCACGGGTTCTGAGAACTGCAGTTGCCTCAGCTCTGCATTGAGCCGGAGCTCCTCCTCCAGGAAGCCCTCGGCCAAGCTTGGAGGGCAGGGCTGGGGCTCCATCGCCGCACCTGTACATTCATGGAGGGGCCCCAGCGAGAAAGTCTGGTGCACAGCCACACTGCTGTCACCTGGAACAGAAGACACAGGCCCCGTGACCCCTGTGCCCAGAAAAAGAATCTATGCTGGCTGGGGCCCTGACTACCATTTCCTAGGTTCAGGAGGGACCCTGGAAGATCATGTCAGTCACCCACCAATCACCAAGCAGGACCAAGCTCATCTCAGTTCCTCCCCCAATTTCCAGCTTCTTCCTCTTCATATACTACCAGTAAGAATAAGCCATAAGCACCAGCCATCCCCCACTCCAAACCTCCTTTCCATCAGGGATGGGTCTGAGTCACTAGTCTTGGGCCATGCTGAGCACACTGTAGGCTTCAAGACATACTTACTGGTGGCGTCCTCTCTGCATAAGGTCATCCTTAATAAAACAAGTCCGGGAGGATGGGCTGTGTCCTGGAAACCACTGTGCTGGCGAATGAGCTGCAGGTGCACAGCCACAGCCCAGAGACCTGAGAGGGCTAATACAACAGCTTCCAGGTGGTGAGCAATTGCTCCATGCCACGTATGCCTCAATGATCTTCATAATAACCCCAGGAGGTGAGTATTATTGCTCCCATGTTACAAGTAAGACTGAGGCTTAGCAAGATCAAGCAACTTGCCCAGGGTCACATGTTAGCAAGTGATGAAGCTAGAATTTGAACCCGCACTATCTGATTTGAGGCTAAGCTCCTAACCACCCACACCATCTTGCCTTAGATATTTTGATCAGCCACTCCGAGAATTCTACAACCCCCTAACCTAGGCCTAGCTTTTTTCATGCATTCAGGAATCCTCAGTGACTGGGCATGGTGGCGCACACTTGTAATCTCAGTACTTGGGAGACCAAGACAGGAGGATCATGAGTTTGTGACCAGCCTCAGCTACTTAGTGAGGCCCTCAGCAACTTAGTGAGACCCTGTTTCAAAATAAAGAATAAAAAATGGGGCTGATGATGAGCTCGGAGGTAGAATGCCCTGGGTTCAATCCCCAGGGTTCAATCCCCAGTACTGCAAAATAAATAAATAAATAAATTAATTAATTAATTAAAATAAATTAAAAATAAAATTCTCAGTGAAGACAGGCATGGTGGCACACGCCTGTAATCCCAGCATTTGGGAGGCTAAGACAGGAGGATTGCAGGTTTGAAGACAACCTCAGTAACTTACTGAGATTCTCAGGAACCTAATAAGACTTTGTTTCCAATTAAGAAGTAAAACTCGGCTGGGGGTGTATCTTGGAAGTAGAATGCCCCTGAGTTCAAGCCTCAGTACTACAAAAATAAAAAATAAAATAAATCTTGCCAGGCATGGTGGCACATGCTTGTAATCCCCGCATTTGGGAGGCTGAGACAGGAGCATCACACAGGTTCAAAGCCAGCATCAGCTACTTAGTGAGGCTCTTGGCAACTTAATGAGACTGTTTCCAAAAAAAAAAAAAAGTCTGGGATTATAGCCCAGAGGTAGTTCTCTGGGTTCCACCCCCAATACCACAAAAAAAAAAAAAAGAACTGGGGGTGTAACTCAGAGGTAGAGGTAGAATACACCTGAATTCAATCCCTAGTAACACACACACATGCACACACGCACGCACGCACACACATACACACACATACATCCTCAGTGGAGACAAAGATGGTTACCAGACTCAGAATCGACTTGTAAGCTATGCAACCATGGCAGGACCTCAGGTGTCCTCGTCCATATACTAGGAAGGAAAAACACCCACTTCATAGTGCTGATAGAAAGATGGGTGAGGTGAGAAGTTAGAAAGAGGGCAGGAGCTTACAGCAAGCCTTGTAAACTGTAAAAGCCGTTCCTTCTCAACATCCTGTGCAAACCCAGTGTTCCAACCTACCCATTCCACTAACCTTTCCTACCTCAAAATGCCTTTCCTACCCAACACCCAAAACTCTGCATATACTATTTCTACAACCCAACCAGATACACTCCTGGACTTAACAAGAACACCTAGGAGTCATGCAGTGAAGCAGGACTATGACTCGCCCACTTCTCCACACATTCTAATCATACGCAGCCTTCAAATGCAGCTCACACCAACCCTTTGATAATGCCTTCTCTCCTCAGAACACTGTAGCATGTGCCAAATTCCCACCCTGCCTCCACACAAAGTCAGCTGTAAGGCCAGGACATCTGTATTTTAAACAAGGTGATGCTGATATTTGGTAAAAGCTATCGTCACACGTTCTTGGTGAACTCACACCTTGCCTACCCAACTAGATTTAGGTAAATCAAGAACCAATTTCCCTCTATAACTCCAAGGTCCTGGCCTTTATTAGGTACTCAAATATCTGTTCGGCTCTAACCATCCCTACTTTACCAGTTTTGCTTAAAACTACCTTCTACCAAGCCAGGTATGGTGGCACACACTTGTAACCCCAGTAATTAGGAGGCTGAGACAGGAGGATCACAGGTTTGATGCCAGCCTCAGTAATTTGTGAGACCCTCTGCAACTTAGTGAGACCCTGTTTCAAAATAAAGAATAAAAAATAGGGCTGGGGATATAGCTCAAAGGTAGAATGCACCTGGGGTCAATCTCCAGTTCCAAAAACAAAAACAAAAAACACCTACCTTCTACCAAGGAACTTTGTTTTTTTATGGTGCTGGAGATCAAACCCAGGCATGCACCCAGGCGTGGCGGTACACGCTTGTAATTCCAGCATTTGGGAGGCTGATACCAAAGGATTGCGGTTTACAGACACCTTCAGCTACTTAGTGAGGCCCTCTGTAACTTAGTGAGACCCTGTTTCAAAGTAAAGAACAAAATATAGGGCAAGGTGTAGTTCGGAGGCCGAATGCCCCTGGGTTCCATCCCTAGACCCACAAAAACAAAAAAACAAAAAACAGGCATGCTAGACAATCACTATCACTGAGCTACATCTCCGGCCTTCTGGTAATGAAATACATATACATGCTTTAAATGTGTATTTTTTATTAATTTTATATGTATATTACTTTATCTTGAGGGGATGGTCTTGGAGACCAAACCCAGGGCCTCATACATTCTACGCAAGCACTCTACCACTAAATTACACCCCAGCCCCAAGGAACCAATCCTCATAATTCCTCTCCACTTCTATATCCTGAGTTCACTCAAGGCTCAGATGCATACTTTGCATTCTTCTTGCTTTCCTGGGCTCATAGGGCTCTGAGTATATTTCCATCACAAGGGACTATTCTCTTCTTCCTTCTCAACCTCCAACCCAGGTCAAGAATGATCTCTTAACGTTGTTGTACCAAGACTGGCACAATAGCTTGGTTTATCAACCTTTCCTCTGATCCTAGCCTAGGGGATCAGACAGGTGGAAGAAGTAGAGAAGTAGAAGAAAAATTTTTGTAAAAATCAAAGGCCAAGCCGGGCGTGGTAGCGCGCACTTGTAATCCCTGCGCATGGGAGGCGGAAACAGGAGGATCGCTCAGGTTCGAAGTCAGCCTCGCTGGCTTAAGAGACCCTGTTTTCAAATAAAAATAATATAAAATAGGTCTGGAAGTGTAGCCCGGAGGTAGAAGGGTTTCTAGAAACCCCAGTACCACAAAAAAAAAAAAAAAAAAAATCAAAAGCCAAACTTAAGCCTTTCCTCACAAGGGGCATGGTGGTACATGCCTGTAATCCCAGCTACTTAGGAGCCTGAGGCTAGCCTCAACAACTTAGCAGAACCTATGTCCAAAAAAAGGAAAGAAAGGAAGAAAGGAAGAAAGGAAGAAAGGAAGAAAGGAAGAAAGAAAGAAAGAAAGAAAGAAAGCAAGCAAGCAAGCTGAGAGTGGTGGTGCACACTTGTAATCCCAGTACTTCGGAGACTGAGACAGAAGGATCTCAAGTTTGAAGCCAGCCTCAACAACCTGTGAGGACTTCCACAACTTAGCAAGACCCTGTTTCAAAATGAATAAAAAATAGGGCTGGGGGTGAAGCTCGGAGGTAGAATGCCTCTGGGTTCAATCCCCAGTACTGAAAAAATAGAAAAAAAATAAATAAAAGGACTGGGAATGTAGCTCAGTGGTAATGTGCCCCTGGGTTCAATCCCCAGTATGGGGTGGGCGTGGAGTTCTCCCCTAGACTGATTTCAGAGGCCTTCGATCCATCTAGGTGAGTATCCAGGACTAACTGGGTTCATACAAAGGTGGAGGTGAACAGTATGACAAACTCCAACATTTCAGGGCTGGGTCCAAGCTTTTCTTCTCCCCAAGGAGCACCAACACTGGAGGATCACTGCTCTCACTCTAGGATCCCAAGTCGAAGCTGTGTCTATGTTTTGCATTGGAATCCTAAGCTAGATAAAGCAAAGATAGGGTACATAAAAGAGACAAGCCTTTATTTTTCATTTTGCCAAAGTTTTGAAGCCTGATCTGACAGCCAATAACCACGGCTTAAAGTCAACTGACTTGAATACTAGTCCCGGTCCCACCTCTAAGAATGTTCTCCTGAAGAAGACATTTAATTCTCTATGAAAATCATATTCCATCAACATACAACCACTTGCTCATTTGATCATTTTTCAGTATTTGAGTCCTTGGTGGGGAAGAAATCCAAATGAATAAAATGTATATCAGGTTTTCAGTAAACCATAACCACTGTGAGAGGATAAACTACTAACTGTAATACAATATAATCTAAGCTTCAACATCCTCAAAGAAACACTAAAAGGACCCAAAGGAAGGTTTTGAAAGTTCTACCCAAAGTCGCCAAGTGCCAGACGCTTGAGAAATGTACTTTATAAAATACGATGTCGAATTACATTGTGTTAAGGCTGCGGAGGGTGAACTAGAAATAAGTGTGGCCACCAACGCTAGATTTCAGATTAATACCAGACCTTTCTGATATCAAATCCAAGAAGTTTATTAGGATTCTGAGACACCATCTATCCACTCCCCGGACCCTTGATGGTACTCCAGAAATCTACAGGGACAATAAACAAACAATTGGGGGGGGGGCATAAAGATGGGCTCAAAGCGGCCATTTCACCCCTTATTGTGGTTCCGAGGGGACGGATCACCCGGGTACCAGCAAACCTCCTGCGCCCGCGGGCTCCGCCCGCCGGGAAGCCAGGATCCCGCAGGCCCTCCCGGCGACCCGCCGGGCTCGGCTGTCCCAGCGCCGGAGCCGGCTGAGGACGAGCGACGGCCCCGGGGCACAGGCCTCCGACCCCTCGCTGGGCCCTGCCCCGCAGGCCCTGGGAGCCCCCGGCCGGCCCCAGCGCCCCACACGCCCACCCCCGGGTCCCTCACCTGGCCGGGCTCCCCATCGGCTTCCGGTTCCTTCCCTTACATCCGGTGCAAAGAACAGTGGGAATTGTGGTCTACCGTGTTTGGGGAAAGCGATTGGCGTAGACGTAGCCACTTCCGCCGGAAAATCCAGTTTCCGGAAGGCGTGCTAAATTAGCACTAAGTGCGGCTGGGAATTGTAGTTTATTTTCATTTTAGGACTAAATCAAGAGGTCTGGGAAAGTGATGTAAAGACCTAACTTTAAAATTCATTCACAGCCATCAAGAAGCTCCAACCTCCTCCAATCCCACACCCACCTGAGGGTACTAACAGCTAAGGACCATTTCTAGCTCTCCTGCTGTCCCAGGTGTAGGAGACCTCTCCGTAGTCCTCCTGGGACCATTACTGTCCCCAACAAGGCATTTCCAGTATCTCCTGACAACTCTTTGGCAGCGAGCATTCCCCATTACTGTCCAAGCCAGCCCTTCTCCAAAAGCGTCACCACTTGACTTCTCTCCCTCGGCAGCCTTGCTTATCTGCCCAGCCCTATAACCTATGTCAGGGGTCTCTAAAGAAACAGAAGCAATAGGATGTCTGTTCATCTATCAATAGGAGGACACTTATTATGGAATCAGCTCACAGGCTTTTGGAGGCCAAGAAGTCCCACGATCAGCTGATCTACTTTCTGTAAGCTGGAGAACCAAGAAAACCTGTGGTCATTCAGTTCTGAAACTGAAGAGGAGTTACAGAGAACTTGATCTCAGAACCTGAAGGCCTCAAAATCAAGGCCCTTTTCTGGATGTAGTGGTGAACACCTGTAATCCCAGTACTTGGAAGGCTGAGATAGGAGGTTTGCAGATTTGAGACCAACCTCAGCAATTTAGTGAAACTCTCAGCAACTTAGTGAGACTCTGTTTCAAAACAAAAACAATAAACAGATAGATAGATAGATAGATAGATAGATAGATGATAGATAAGGCCAGGGGTGTACCTCAGAGTAAAATGCTCCTGGATTCAATCTCCAGTACAAAAGAAAAGAACCAAGACCCTTGAACAGCTGTCCAGTAATGTCCAAGGACAGGAGAAAATGGTTGTTCCAGCTCATAAAGAGAGAATTCACCTTTCTTTCATCTTTTGGTTCAAAGGATTGGATAGTATCCATCCACACTGGGGAGAGTGATCTTGACTCAGCCGTCCAGTTCAAATGCTAATCTCTTCCAGAAACACCCTTCCAGAAACACTCCAGAAAAATCCTAAACAGCCGGCCTCTACGTCCTCGTCCTCTACATATCTGGGCATCCCTTGGCCCATACAAATGAACATGCAAAATTAACCATAAAACTTCCCATAATTCCAAATCCTCCCTCTTGAATATTCTGCCCAGAAGCCTTCTCTGGCCAATTCTAATTCCATGGCTGTGCCTAAAGGTTTATTCCCCCCAACTTCCCCATACCAGAACCAATGTTTAAAGCTGCTCAATTACTAGTTTTCTTCTGTTGTATTTTTTCTTTTTTTTTTTTTTTCAGTACTGGGGATTGAACCCAGAGGCATTCTATCTCTGAGCTACACTCCCAGTCCTATTTTTTATCCTTTATTTTGAAACAGGGTCTCACTAAGTTGTGGAGTGCCTGTGATCCCCCCATCTCAGCCTCCCAAGTACTGGGATTACAGGCATGCGCCACCCTGTCTGGTGGTAGTTTTCTTCTTATCCTCTATCTGGATCTGTTTCTGTGTCCTGAACATAAGACTTTCATTAGACTGGATACCCGCTAAGGCTAGTTACCTTCTGATTTCCTTCCACTCTGCACAAATTCCTGAGCACAGTCAGGACTCTGATCACCAAAGCAAGGTCTCCCTGTGGGTAGTAGGGGAGGAGACCAGTGAAGCCAATAATAAGACATGAGAGAACAAGCATGGTACCCCCTTTCCCAAGACTCCTCTGGTCTCCCATCAACAGTCAGAAACTTAATGGGTACAGCAGGGGCTTCAGGGAGCTATGAGCAGTGACCCTCTGACATCGAGGTGAGAGAGTACCCCTGCCCTTGCAAGACTTCGGAAACTGAATTAATCATCTACTTCATGAAGCCCATTATTTCCTGAGCTTTAATTTGTACCAGATTCTCCCCCCCTCAGTGTCTTTGCCTCTCTCTGCCTATGTGAATTTATCTCTAGGCTCTCGTATAGTCTCTCTGTATCTGTGTGTCTCTCTCCCTCTGTGTATCTCTCCCTGCCTCTGCTTCTTTCTCTGGAATGACTAGAATCAGTTCTAGAACAGGCTCCTCTGTTTCTACGTATCTGTGCATTTGTGTCTCTGAACCAGATTAAGGGGTGTGAGGGTACTTCATTGTGGTGTTATCTCATTGTTTAAGAATTCTAGGCTCCCGCCGGGCGTGGTGGCGCACGCTTGTCATCCCAGCATTTGGGAGGCTGAGACTGGAGAAGCGCAGTTCCCGGACAGCCTCAGCTGCTTAGTGAGGCCCTCCGAAACTCAGTGGGACCCGGTTTCAAAAATAAAAGAATGAAAAATAGGGCAGGGGGTGTAGCTCGGATGTCAAATGTCTCTGGGTTCCATCCCCAGACCCACACACACAAAAAAAAAAAAAAAAAAAGAATTCTAGGCTCCGTGTGATGGTACACACGTATAATCCTAGCGCTTGGGAGGCTGAGATGGAAGGATTGAGACCAACAAAGACCTGCAGCAACTAGCAACACTCTTTGGGAAGGACTTGGTGGGAGAGCACCAGGAGCTGTGTGCATGTATTTGCCTGACACTCTGTACTCCAATATGATGTAAAAGTACAATGTATCAAATAAAAGATAAAAAGAATTTCAGGATGAATTGCTGGCCGTGGTGGTGTATGTCTGTAATCCCAGTACTAGGGAGGCTGAGACAAGAGGATACTAGGTTTAAGGGCAGCCTCAGAAACATAGTGATACTCTCAGCAATGTAGCAAGACTTTGTTTCAAAACAAAAAAGGTGTGGGAGTGCAGTTTGTAGATAGAATGCCCCTGAGTTTAATTCCCAGACACACACACACACACACACACACACACACACACACACACACACTCTCTCTCTCTCTCTCTCTCTCTCTCTCTCTCTCTCTCTCTCTCTCAGCAATGGAATCTATCAATATAATATAGGAAACAAATATATTAAGTCTTCAAAATTATTTCAGTGGGCTGGGGCCATAGCTCAGTGGCAGAACATTTGTAATGCCCTGGATTTATTCTCCTTCACTGAAAAAATAAAATAAAAAGGCTAGCTGGGTGTGGTGGTGCATGCTTGTAATCCCAGCACTTGGGAGGCTGAGACAGGAGGATCTCACAGGTTCAAAGCCAGCCTCAGCTACTTAGGCTCTCAGCAACTTAGTGAGACCCTGTTTCCAAATAAAATATAAAGTAGGTGTGGGAGTATAACCCAGAGGCAGAAAGCCCCTGCGTCCCACCCCCAGTACCACAAAAAAATAAAATAAAAGGGTTGGGGGTATAGCTCAAAGGTAGAATGCCCGTCGGTTCAATCTCTAGTATCAAAAAGAAAAAGAGTTCCAGAATCTCGAGCCGGGCGTGGTGGCGCACACTTGTAATCCCAGTACTTGGGAGACAGAGACAGGAGGATCACACAGGTTTGAAGCCAGGCTCAGCTACTTAATGAGGCTCTCAGCAACTTAGTGAGACCCTATTTCCAAATAAAATATAAAATAGGTCTGGGAGAGCCGGGTGTGGTGGTACACGCTTGTAATCTCCACGCTTGGGAGGCTGAGACAGGAGGATCACACAGGTTCAGAGCCAGCCTCAGCTACTTAGTGAGGCTCTCAGCAACTTAGTGAGACCCTGTTTCCAAATAAAATATAAAAAAGTCTGGGAGTATAGCCCGGAGGTAGAAAGCTTCTGGGTTCCACCTCCAGTACCACCCAAAAAAAAAAAAAAAAAAAAAAAAAAAAAAAAAAAAAAAAAAGAATAGGTCTGGGAGTATAGCTCGAAGGTAGAAGAGCCTCTGGGTTCCACCCCAGTACAAAAAAAAAAAAAAAGAATTCCAGAATCTCTACCATTCCTTGGACACCACCCTGCCCACCCGACTCTCTGCCCCTTGCTTGCTAAGCACCTCCAGCTTGTGATCCTGGCATCTCCGCCACGCTCCAAGTCGGCCTCTGGCTGGACTATGATGAGAAAAATGAATGTTAGGCAGGCAGAGACCCCACAAGACCCCCAACCCCTAACTTCAAGTTTCTGTAAAAATTGGGTAATTCTTTCTGTCCTTATAAGCCCATACAGCCCAGGAAACTCAGATAGAAAATTCATATATAGCCGGGTATTGTGGCACACGCTTGTAATCCCCGCACTTGGAAAGCGGAGACAGGAGGATCGCGCAGGTTCGAAGCCAGCCACACTGGCTTAAGAGACCCTGTTTCCAAATAAAAAAATATAGGTCTGGGAGTGTAGCCCGGAGGTAGAAGGGCTTCCAGGAACCCCAGTACCACACACACAAAAAAATTCAAATATAAAGAGGAGACCCAGGGGGCTGTCACAGCTAGCCCCTAAAGGCACTGGGGCCCTCTCTGTTTCAGCCTACACTGCTACTCCTCGCCACCTGGTGAGTCTCTCTCAAGGGGAGACAGGGAAAGGCACAGCCCTGAAGCAAACAGAGACCCAGAGACAGATAAAACAGGATCAGCCAGCCTAGTCCCTCTCCCAGTGTCCCAGACCTCTGGCCAGGTAGGCTGGCGGTGATTTATGGGTAGGGCCTTGGGGCGGGAGCAGAGGCAAACCCAGGCTGTGCCCTGGCCTGCGTGAGAGGCTAGAGAGTTGGGTCACCTGGGCTGGGGAGAGGCCCTGTGCTGCCCACCAGCCAGCTCCTCAGGCCTGAGCCCCGTGGGGAAGGGGTTAACCTGCTCACTGGTTTTCCTTGGGTTTCCTTGCTATGGAGCTGTGTTGGGCCATGAGCGCCATCTATCGGCCACTGGAGGTCCTCGCTCTGACTCCCAGCTCAGGCTTGTAGGCAGGTTTTGCAGCCCTGGCCTGGCCTCCAAGCCGGCTTGAGGAGAGAAGGGCCACAGGGCCTTCAGCTGCCCCAAACAGAGCTTGGATACTGGAGAAAATGAGTGCTATATGTTTCCCTCCCTAGGTACAACGTGTCACCTGGTCAGCTCCCTGAGGAACCCCAAAGGGGGTTCTGGTGTTTAACTTTCAGTGTAGCCACCTCCTCCCATTCCACTACACTGTGCCCTCTGTCATTCCAACAAACACTGAAAGGGCCTGGAGAGGGCAGAGTGTGGGCTCTGAGATCAGCCTTGCCACTTACTAGTGGTGATTGGGCAAGTGACTTAATTACTCCATGCCTCAATTATCCCAACTATAAAATGGAATAATCTTTGTAATCTGTGTCTTCTTTTGTAATAATTAAATAACTTGATCAGATAAATTGCTTAATATGATGCCTAAAAGAGAATCTGTGCTCCATGAAGATTAGCTGCTGTTGTTATGACCACAGCCAGGGTCTCGGGCAAGATGTGCACTGAGGACCCAAGATCAGGGGCATAGAGCCGTCCCAGACACCAAGCATAGACAGCAAAGACGGGGCGGCTCATCCCTGAAGGGGTGGACAAAGACAGTGACCTGTGTGGGCTAGGTTTGAGGGTGTAAGTTCAGGGTTGCAAGGGAAATAGCTTTCAGGTCGCCAAAGTCAGTAGGAGATGGGCTGGAGTGGGGCTGGGGAAACAAGCTTGAGGTAAGGATGTTAGGAGGGAGAGCTGGGGTGTAGCTCAGCAGAAGTGTGTGTTTAGCACACACAAAGCCCTGGGTCCAATTCCCAGCACCACAGCGGGGGGAAAGATATAGGAAGAAAAAATATTAAGGAAGAGGTATCAACAGACTTTTTTTGGGGGGTATTGGGGCACTCTACCTCTGAGCTACAATCCAGCCCTTTATATTTTTTTTATTTTGAAACAGGGTCTCACTAAGTAATTACGAGTCTTTCTAAACTGCTTGTTTCAAACCTGAGCTCTTCCTGCCTCAGTGTACCAAATCGTGAGATTAGAGGTGTGCGGCACCATGCCCAGCTTTAACAGGCCCTTCAGGGAAGGGGAGGGGTCCGGATGTGCCAGGTACAGGAGGGCTACTGCATCCCAAGGACGTGTCCTTAGCAAGGCTCAGAAGCCTCAAGGTTCGAGCCTCCAGGACCATGATGTCACAGCCCCATTCCAGCTCTGTGGGAACTTCGTCCCGCTCTGTCCCCAGCCTGTGGGGAGCCACTCACAAATGGAGAAAGCCCTCTGCAGGTTCTGCAACCCCATTCCCACCACACTCCCAGAACTCCTCCCAGGGGGGTGAGGCCACATGTGTGACCAGTTGTTTCTTTCCCTCCCTTTCTTCCTTCTGTTTTTTTTTTTTTTTTTTTTTTTTAGATCAAACACCCCAGGGTCTACAACAGGGGCATTCTACCTCCAAGCTATACCCCCAGCCTTTTTTTTTCTTTTTTTTTCTTTTTTTTTTTTTTTTGCGGTACTGGGGATGGAACCCAGGGGCATTTGACCTCTGAGCTACACCCCCTGCGCTATTTATTTTTATTCTTGTTTTGAAACCGGGTCTCACTGAGTTGCAGAGGGCCTCACTAAGTAGCTGAGACTGTCCGAGAACCGCGATCCTCAGGTCTCAGCCTCCCAAATGCTGGGATTATAATCGTGCGCCACCACGCCGGCTAGCCTTTTTTGTTTTGAAACAGAATATCACTAAGTTACTGAGGCTGGCCTCAAACCTGCTATCCTCCTGCCTCAGCCTTTCAAGTACTGGCATGGCAGGTGGGGTTACCACACGCAGGCACTTGTCTTTTATCATCCCTTTGTTTCAGCCAGCTCCCTGTCTCTGTGTCTTCCATGTCTACTTTCTTTTACCTTGCGGGAAAATGGGCACATAGAGTCTTCTCTGGGAGATGAGAGGACAGAAAAACAAAGCCAGCGAGGCCCTGGCCCAGCCTCTCTACCCCAGCCCCCAGCCCCCCGGCCCAGCTGATGCCACAGAGGCAGGTGGCAGGTGTCCCCCATCTCCTGGGGACGGACACCTGGGTCGTCAGAGGAGCGGGGACAGGCTAGATGGGCTGATTTGCATCACTTACTTGGGAAGCAATTATCGGAGGAGCTGTCGGCTCGCTGCAGTGCTGTCCTCGCTAATCGGATTTCACCAGAGCCCCGGGCGTGTGGGGGGGTAATTTGGCTTGATTCACTGGTGGGAGATGTCGGGCCAGGAGGCTGGATGATCTGTCTGAGTGGTGTTAGAATTGTCCAGAGTAATCATCCTGAGGGGACCACACAGACATCAGAAAGACGGACAGCCAAGGGGACTGGACCACTCCCCAAGGCCTGCAGCAGGAAGGATGCAAGTTAGATTTTGGCAGAGCAGGAGAAGCATCTCCCACAGGTTGAGCCAAATGAAACGATTAAGAAGAGGAGGCGAGATGAGTCCTGGAGTGGGGCCAAGTGGGAAGGAGACCCAAGGATCCCAGCATCCAGCCTGCCCAGCCAGAGACCCAGCAACGGATCAGAGCTAGAGCCGTGCGTGCGCGCCCTTTTTATTCTTGAGATGGTGTCTTGCTAAGTTGCCCGGGCTGGCCTTGAACTTGTGATCTTCCTGCCTCAGCTGCCACGCTGCTGGAAGCATGCACCACCACACCTGGCTGGAGGTGGCTTTCTGAGCCTGCTCCTCACCCCTTGCCTGTCTTTGGTGTATCACTTTCCTTCTCTGGCCCTGTGGTCTCCTGCCTCCACCCTGTTCGCCACACCTTCAGGAACAGTCCTGAGGAGGGTGGCAACGCACCGGCGCGCATCCGAGGGTCCTACTCCTGTGTCTGACTTCACCACTGAGGGTGCCGCAGCTGCCTGGACTTCCTGCAGGAACACGCCCGCCTTCTCCACCTCCCCAGCTACCCGGATGCTCCTAGGTTGGTTGATACGCAGTAACGCCTGTTGGCTGGACCAACAACAGAGCGATGATTTGATAATTTACCCTGTCACCTCCTCCCAGCTGGCCTCCAGCCGGCTCCCACACTCCAGGTGTGGCCGCCCAGCTCCTGGAGATGATGCCCTTCTCAGCTGGCCTCCTGGGCACCTCTCCACATGCCCCCAGCTCCAACACATTGGGAAGCGTGGCTTGCCTTCTCCTGCCCTCCATGGGGTGGGTTGTCCCTGGCCTGGGACCTTCCTCCCTCTCCTCTCCTCGGCCACTGACCACACTCTACCCACTCTCCAAGGCCCAAGTCAAGTGCCACCTCCCTGACTGCTTTGACTGCGCCTCCTTCATGGCCACGGCCCTCAGCCGCCAAGTGCTTCGTAGGGTGCTACGGGGCTGTGTGTTCTGTGAGATCAGTGCTCAGGGATCCTTCCTTTTTTGTTGTTGTGGTGCTGGGGATTGAACCTTCAGCCCCACTTTTTATTCTTTATTTTGAAACAGGGCCTCACTAAGTAGCTGAGGCTGGCCATGCACCTGCAATCCTCCTGTCTCAGCCTCCCAAGCACTGGGATTACAACCATGCACCACCATACCTGGCACTTTTTTATTTTGAAAGAGTCTCACTGTGTTGCTGACTCCGGCCTCCAACCTGTGACCCTCCTGTCTCAGCCTCCCAGGATCACAGGTGTGTGCCACCACGCCTGCTCTCGGATCAGGCTTCACTCTCCAGAGCACAGACGTCCTGCCTGGTGTCTATGAGGTGCTCAACAGATCAGCTACACCCCCGGCGTCAGGCCGGGGGTGTAGCTCAGTGGTAGAGTGTTTGCCTGGCACACCTGAGCCCCTGACTTCCATACCTGGCACCACACACACACACACACACACACACACACACACACACACACACACACACAAGACACTGAGGAAAACACCAGTTCTCCGTGTCTGTGTGACCTCATTCAAGGGCGCTCTGCGGCAGGTAGAAAGCAACACTGAACTTCTGAGGAACTTGCAGTTGAGGCGCGACCTCAGCCACATGTCCCTGGCTGAATCTCTTCACCTGGACGGAGGATGCAATGCCCCCTGGGTGCACACAGGACCAGTCAGCGGCTTATCTGCAGAGAGTGGGATCCGCTGCAGGAGCTGGTCTCCATCTCTGCCCACCTTGAGCCCCGGCCTCTCCCTTCCCATCAGCTCCTGGCTGTCACTCAGCCTGTCAGTTTTTCAGCCTCATCCCCACTCTGGGACATGGCCTCATCCCTCCCCCAGGAGCCCGGGGGACCAGCCCCTTAGCTCCCTCAGCCCCTTAGCAGGTGAGTTCTCCCCCGAAGACATTAACGAGGAAGAAACAAGGTACGGCCATCGAACTGAATGCAAATCGGCCCCAATTCTCAGTCCAGGAGAGAGACCGCCTGAGCGTGGACCCAGAGACGTCCTGGGCTCGTTTGCATGTCATTTGCATTATATTTACATGTGATCAATTTCATGTTCAAATGCACAGTCCTCCCTCCCCAGTCTCGCCCCCCCCCCAGGGTCCCCGCGGCCTCTGCCCCAACCCTCCTGTCCTCCTTCGGGTCGGTCCCGCTCCGCCCTCCCTGGCCGCCGGGGACCCCTCGCCCCACACCCAGAACCGCGTCGGGCCTTACCCCGCGCTCGGCCCGGGAGGGGCGTCCCTGCCTGGCCCCTCCCGCCCGAGCCGGGCAGGCGCAGCAGACAGCAAGCGCGCCTCTCAGCAAATCCCAGCCCCATTCAGCCGGGTGATTAATGGCGCTGCCCTCCCCATGAACCTGCCTTTAATACTGAGGAAGTTATGAAACCGCTATACATCAGCAGCTCCGGCCCGCCGCCCCCGCCGCCGCCTCCCCCACCCAGCTCCCTCTTCAAAATCTCATCTGGGCTCCTGCCTCCTGGGCCCGCCCTTCCTCCGGCCTCTGCCGGGTGGGGGTGTGTGCCCCCGCTGCCGTCCCGGTCCCCTGCGAGAACCCACATCTCATTTTCCCTTCCTCTCGCCCCCTGCTCCGCCCTCTCTCCCTCCCCACCCCTCACGGCTGCATCTCCGGACCCATTTAGAATTGCTGACATTTTATCTGCATTACATACATCACTCCGTCCCCAGCAGCCATCTCTCGTGGATTGGCGGGGGGCGGGGGCGGGGTGGTCCTGAGCTTGGGAAGATGGTGGGGTGGAGGTGGGGAGCCGGCGCTTCCTGCACACCCCTTCCCCTGAGGTGGGAGCTGGGGACAGGCGACGGCCTTCTGCAAGTCCTCGTCGCTGCCTCACATCAAAAGGTCTTTTCTTAGTGCAGACGAGGGAAGGTCGCATTGCTCATCCTCCTGCCATGGGGATTACAAAGATAATTGTTTAACCTGTTCTATTTCCCACACTGCCCTTTTGGGAAGTCCCCCTGAATGTCTAACCACTGTGCCTCGTGCTGTAGTCATTACTTTCTTCTTGCTTTGACCTGGGAAGATTGAAGAGCAGTATTGCCCCTCAAATGCATTCAATCCTTTGTTTCAGTGCCTGAGCAATCAGAAATACGGTCACCTGCCCTCGCTTTACAAACATGATGGAAGGCGGAGGGTGGAGCCGCCTGCACAGGAGGAGACTGAGACCCCAGTTCAGGAAGAGGCGAGGCAAGAACCCGTCTAGGCCGTGGGCAAGGGGCCCAGAATCCCAGCGCACGGTCTGCTCTCCCTGGAGCGATGGATGGGCAGAGACAGACGTCCAGGTCTGGACCAACAGACACACTGCAGAGGAAGGAGCGGGGGCAAACAAAGAGACAAAGAGCTAGACAGACAAAGGGACCGGCAGCCCGCGGGGGCTGGCAGGCACGCTGCCCCTGTCCCCCCAGGTCTCTCGGGCCTCTGGGTGCCTTCTGCTTACTGGCTGGGCACCCATCGTTTTCCTGGGTCTGCT
Source organism: Muscardinus avellanarius (assembly GCF_963383645.1). Taxonomy (NCBI): domain Eukaryota; kingdom Metazoa; phylum Chordata; class Mammalia; order Rodentia; family Gliridae; genus Muscardinus; species Muscardinus avellanarius. The sequence continues at coordinate 66,776,083 of NC_137797.1, read as the reverse complement.
GTCCTCCGGTAGGCCGCTCTGCCCGCTGCCCCGTGCCCTCTGGCCCCCGTTTGTGGCTCTGTCTGTGGCACCTCTGTCTCAGGTGGTCTTTCTGAGCTGCCCCTCCTTCCTCTCAGGAAAATCCAGACACTTCTGTGAGCTCAGGGACTCCCACAAGAGCCGGCCTGCCCTCCACGTGGGACAGGAGCCCGGGGGGGGGGGCTGCCCAGGACCCCATGGGAGGAGCCCTGGTCCGGGGAGCACCAGGCCCTTCTCCACCATACACACTAGACCTCAGTGGGCGCAGGGCCGGGGCTGGTTTACATGTTGTGTGCACATGACTCTCATAGCCCTGCGTCCCAGCCTGCCCACAGACCCTGCCGCTGGTCCCCAGGTTCTAGCCAACTCAGTCTGGCTGCGAAGACCTGGGGAAGGGGGCACACTGCTGCCCTGGACTGTCCCTCAGGGACCTCCACACAGGAGCCACACCACCGCAAGAGCCGGCCTGCCCTGCCCCTCGTCCCCAGGGCTCCGGCCTCTTCACCCCCTGTGCTGCTCAGTCTTAGCCAACCTTGGGGCAAGGGCATCACCCCCACCCCCACCTGCCGGCCAGCGAGCCCACAGTGACCACACTCCACGCTGGGTGCTGGAGGTGCCTGGAGAGGCGGCCGGTCTGTCTGGCCTGTCTCAGGGATACAGCATCTCTGTCCCATTTCATGGATGGGTCAGCTGAGGCCCAGGACCGGCTTCACACACTTCGCAGGCGGGGGTCAGCAAGCCCTGTGCTGACCGTGCTCCTATCCCCAGAGCTAACCCTCGGGAATTGCTCAGCTTCCAGAAGTCCAGTGTCTCCATCACAGACAGCTGCTGGCTGTCCCCTGAGTCCTCCTTGGCCCTCTTAGCAAGGTACCTTTGCCCACGGTGGTCACTCTGCTCAGACCGCCCCCCTTGGGGACCTGGTAAACTCAGCTCATCCCTCAAAACCCATCTCAACCATCACCTCCTCCAGGAAGCTTTTCCTAATGTCCTTCCTTTGCTCTGCAGCACTGGGTTTACGCCTCTGGGCAGCACTAAGCACAGGGGGCAGTGGCTGCCCTCCAGAAGCACAGCTCTTTCAAGGCAGGGCCACCACAGCCTGCTCAGCTCACTCCCTAGAGCACACACTGCATGCAGACCCTGACACACCTTTAATTGAACCAGACATCTTGGGAGGGGGTAAAGGGAATTAACCCAGAGACATTCTACCTCTGAGCTATAGCCCCCTAGGCTTTTATTTTTCAGCCCTGGGGATTGAACCCAGGGGCATTCTACCTCTGAGCTATACCCTCAATCCTACTTCTCATTCTTTATTTTGAAACAGGGTCTCACACAGTTGCAGAGGCTGGTTGCAAACTTGCAATCCTCCTGTCTCAGCCTCCCAAGTACTGGGATTACAAGTGTGTACCACAACACCTGCTTTATTTCTTTATTTTTCAAACAGAGTCTCACTAGGTTGCTGAGAGTCTTGTTAAGCTGCTGAGGCTGTCCTTAAACCTGCAATACTACTGTCTCGGCCTCCCAAGTACTGGGATTACAGGTGCATACCACCATGCCCAGCTTGAGCTGACTCCTGGTTCTTACTACCTTCCTTCCCCAGGCCCACAGAACAGAAGCATCAACCCACAGGGATGGTCAGGAATAAAGACTAAGAAATATTCCTGGGACTATTCAAGAGAAGTCTCAGGAGGGGTACAGGATGGTGTGGGGGGGGGTGTGGTACTGGCGATTGAACCCAGGGGCATGCTACCTCCACACTACACCCCCAGCCCTATTTTTAAATTTTTATTTTGAAACAGGGTCTTGCTAAGTTGTGGAGGGCCTCACTAAGTTGCTGAGGCTGTCCTCCAAGCTGCATCTTCCTGTCTCAGCCTCCCAAGTACTGGAGCACGTGCCACCATGCTCAGTTTATATTCCCTCTCTCTCCCTCCCTCCCTCCCTCTTCTCTCTCTCCACCCCTCTCTTTCTTTCTGTAGTAGTGGAGATTGAACACATCCTGAGGTGTGTTCACACCTCCGAGCTAGGTCTGCAGCCCTTTTCATTTTTTGTTTAAACCAGGCGTGGTGGCACATGCCTGTAATCCCAGCATTCGAGAGTGGTTTGTGGACAGCCTCAACTACTTAGTAAAGCCCTCTGCAACATAGTGAGACCCTGTTTCAAAACAAAGAATAAAAAATAGGGCAGGGAGTGTAGCTCAGAGGTTGATTGCCCCTGGGTTCCATCCCCAGACTGCCCCCCCCACCAAAAAAAAGAAACAAGGTCTTGTTAGGTTAATGAGTCTCTGTGGGTTGCTGAGGCTGGTCCCAAACCTGTGATCCTCCTGTCTCAGCCTTCCAAGTACTGGGATTACCAGTGTGCACCACCACACCCAGCATCCAACTTCATTTTCTTTTTCTTTTCTTTTTCTTTCTTTCTTTTTCGTGTGTGTGTGTGTGTGTGTGTGTGTGTGTGTGTGTGTGTGTGTCACTGGGGATTTAACCCAGGGGAATTCTACCTCCCAGTCCTGTTTTATTTTTATTTGGAAACAGGATCTGGCTAGGTTGATGAGAGTCTCACTACTTGCTGAGGCTTTCCTTGAACCTGCGATCCTCCTTTCAGCCTAAATCCTGGGATTACACATCTCTTTTCTAAACACTCCCTTTCACCTAATTTAGAAGAAAGGGAAGGAGGAAGATGGAGGAACAGAGAAAATAGAAGACAGAGCTGAACAGGAAAAAAAAGAAACAAAAGGAGAATAAAAGAACCTGGTGTGGTGTCACACCCTGTAATCCCAGTTTGAGAGACTGCGCGAGGAGGATCCCAGGTTGCAATTTAGCAAGACACTATTTAAAAAAAAAAAAAAAAAGCCAGGCATGGTGACTCACGCGTGTAATCCCTGCGCTTGGGAGGCAGAGACAGGAGGATTGATCGCACAGGTTCAAAGCCAGCCACACTGGCTTAAGAGACCCTGTTTCCAAATTTAAAAAGTATAAAATAGGTGTCTGGGAGTGTAGCCTGGAGGTAAAAGGGCTTCCAGGAACCCAGTACCACAAAAAAAAAAAAAAAAAAAAGGGCAGAGGGTGTAGCTGGGAGGTAGAATGTCCCTAGGCCCAATCCAATCCCCAGAGCCAAGAATTTAACAAAGAAAAGAAACCCGGTAGGTGCAGGGTGTCCTGAGGGAGGCCAGGAGCCCAGGCCTCTGACCTGGCTGCCCACCCGGACCCGGGCCTGCCCCAGCTGGGACAAAGCCAGATGGCACCCTCACGTGTGCCAGCTCCTGCCACCTCCAGAGCTCAAGGCTCACACACCCAGGGCAGGGGAGCCTCCCGGCCAGGGGCTGGCCCACACAGGCTGGCACTTGCCTTTGCTCCCCCCAGGGAGCAGCTGACAGGGAGGAGGCAGGTGACCTTTGGTGTCCCCCTAGACGGGTCAGTGGGGGTGCCACAGAGGGGGGCAAAGTCGCCGGTACCTGCTCAGGAAGGGCCCTCCAGCTCAGGCTTTGCCGGGAGGCTGATGGCGCTCAAGCAAGTGGTCCGCAGACACACTTGAAGTGGTCACAGAAACCCCTCGCTCCTGCCATCCTCCACATTGTACCTTTGAAAGACCCCACAAGATCCCTTCTGAATCCCCGGGAGCCCCAGAAGCCCCAGGCTCCAGCAATGTCCAAGGTTCCCCGACTGTGCTCAGCACCCCCTTATGCCCCGGGGAAGGGGAGACCGGGCTGTGGGTCACAGAGGACTCCAGAGCCGCCTGCAGGGGAACGCGGTTTCCCGGGCTCAGCGTCCTCAGTTGCTCATGCCCTCTCGGGGAGGAAGTCCTTCCTGACATCTAGCTTACATGTTTCCTGCTGCTGTCTGTTCAGCATTCTGCAATGATAAAAGAGCAATCTGAGCTTTAATGGTCAGGGGTCAGAGAACAAGTGCTTCGCCTCAAGCCTTCAGTGCGAAGATGATAATGTAAAAAAGGGGGCTAAGTCATTCTGCCCTCTCTCTCCCCCCTGTAGCAGTAGAAACGGGGGGCAGACAACTGGGAGGACTTCCCGATGGAGAGGAGGGAGGACTTAGGAACAGAATTCTGAATCCAATGCCCGCGCCCTTCTTGCTGCCTCCGGCTGGCGGAGACCCCTCCGCGCTGGCAGGAAGGGAGGGGCAGCGCTTGCAGAAAAGCTCAGCGTCCTGGGGTCGCGGGGAATCCTTGTAGCTCCGGCCAAAAAGGAGAAAAGCCTGATCCCAGAGCCCCCTTGTGGCCGCGCAGGGGCAGCACAGGCAGCTCGGGCTCTAGGCGCCCAGACTGGCCCCAGGCTCCAGGGCTGAGGGCTGCAGGCCGGGTGGCGCCTGCGTCAGTCCCCAGCGGGGACCCCAGACCCACGCTTATTAGTTAGAAGGGATCCCGGAGTCACCGAGGCCTCTAGGAGGCTGAGGATAAGCCATGCGATGGGGTCCCGTGTGAAATGCCCCAATCCTGTTCATTTGTTGTAGTACTTGGGATTGAACACTGGGGCTTTACCCCTGAGCTACACCCCCAATCCCCAATTTTTTTTTTTTCGGGTCTGGGGATGGAACCCAGGGGCATTCGATTTCCAAGCTACAGCCTCTGCCCTATTTTTTATTCTCTTTTTTGAAACAGAGTCTCACTAACTTGAGGAGGGCCTAAGTAGCTGAGGCTGTCGGTGAACCTTGATCCCCCAGTCTCAGCCTACTGAACGCTGGGGTTACAAGGGTGTGCCACCATGCCCGATCCCCCAACCCTTTTATATTTTTATTTGAAATAGGGTCTCACTAAATTGCCCAGATTGGCCTCAAACTTGTGATCCTCCTGCCTCAGCCTCCTGAGCCACTGGGATTACAAGTGTGGGCCAAATGTTTGAATACTTTGAAAAACTCTTTAGATGTGCAGGGAGAGGGGTCAGGCCCGGCCTGTAGGGAGTGGTCCAGGCCTGTCATGCACCACAGACACCCCCACCAGTGCCTTCCTTCAGGAGGGGGATGGGTCCCAGTCAGTAAGGGACAGCCCAGGGCAGCGGTGGATGGCTGGATGGCGAGGCCTGCACTTCAGGGAGCCCAGCTTGAAGTCAGGGAGCCTGGTGTGAGTGTGTCAATGTCAGTGGCCTTCCTGGGCATGTGGGCACAAGCTCATCACCTGCAGCAGCTGGGTCCGGAGGCAGGGCGGGGACAGAGGCCATGGGAACTCCGGGGCCCTGGGGCCAGGACTGAGCCCCGTGGGTCACCAGGGCAGCACACGCCCTGCACTCCCCGCACCATCCTGAGGTGAAGCCTGCAGTGGATGGAGGCTGCAGCCCCAGAGCTGGACCAAGGGCAAGGGCCCAGCCCACCCCAGGAGCCAGGACCTCCGACCTCAGGTTCCTCTGCCTCCATTCGTAACAAGGTCATGGGGTGTGGAACAGCACCCATTAACTGGGGTTTGAGAGTGTGCAGAAAGGAGAAATTAGGGAGAACAAGGGTATGAACCCAGAGGGTTATGAACCCAGAGAGGAACCACCTTTCCCTCTGGACCCACTCTCTCCTCCCAGGACTGCTCCCTTTGGTTTTGTTCAGCATCTAACCTTAATTTTACTTTTTGTGCTACTGAGGGTGGAACCCAGGGGCTTTTCTACCTCAAGGTTATACTCCCAGACCTATTTTATACTTTATTTGGGTTTTTTTAAGTTTTGTTGTTGTTGTTGTTGTTATTGTTTTTGTGGTACTGGGGTTCTTGGAAACCCTTCTACCTCCGGGCTACACTCCCAGACACCTGTTTTATATATATATATATATATATATATTTTTTTTTTTTTAATTTGGAAACAGGGTTCTTAAGCCAGCGAGGCTGGCTTCAAACCTGCGCAATCCTCCTGTCTCCGCCTCCCTTCCAAGCGCAGAGATTATAAGCGTGCACCACCACGCCCGGTTTTATACTTTATTTGGAAACAAGGTCCCACTAAGTTGCTGAGAGCCTCACCAAGTAGATGAGGCTGGATTACAAGCGTGGTGCCAGGCTGTCTAACCTGAATTCTTCCTGCCGGATTGAACAGGATTTCCTTCTAGGGATTATTCTGGCTTTTTTTCCTCCCACGATACTGCGGGTTGAACCCAAGAGCATTCTCTCTCTAAACTATACATCCAGCTCTTCTTCTTCTTTTTTTTTTTTTTTTTTTTTTTTTTTGGTGGTACTGGGGTTCCTGGAAGCCCTACACTCCCAGACCTATTTTTACATTTTTATTTGGAAACAGGGTCTCCTAAGCCTGCGCACGTGGCTGGCTTTGAACCTGCGCGATCCTCCTGTCTCTGCCTCCCAAGCGCGGGGATTACAGGTGTGCGCCACCACGCCCGGCTCCAGCTCTTTTTTTTTTTTTTTTTTTTTTTTGAGGGAGTCTTATTAGGTTGCTGAGAGTCTTGCTACGTTGCTAAAGCTGGTCTTGAACCTGCAGTCCTCCTGTCTCAGCCTACAGTGCTGGGATTATAGGTGTGCACCACCAAGTCCGGTTTATTCTGACTTCTGAACCTCTATTGTAAACCACACTGACCTTCTGTGACCCTGAAAAGGAAGGAGGGCAGAACCTGGTGCTGGAGGAGGAGGCAGTCAGGTGACCCAGCTGCCTTGCTTGGCTTCTTCCTCCCATGGAGGGGGACTTAGGACAGATGACAGGGAGGACTTCCCAGAAAGGGGCCCAGGAGCACATTCTCTGAAAATACTTTAGATTATCAAAAGCTGAAGCCAGGCATACTGACACACACCTGTAATTCCAGTACTTGGGAGGCTGAGAGGAGGATTGCAGGTTTGAGGACAGCCTCAGCAATTTAACAAGGCCCTGTTTCCAAATAAAACGTAGAGCTCGGCGTGGAGGCACACGCCTGTAATCCCAGTGCTTGGGAGGCTGAGATTGGAAGATCACAGGTTCAAGGACAGCCTCAGCAAGTAGTGAGACTCTCATTAACCTAGCGAGACCCTGTTTCCAAATAAAAATAAAATAGGGCTGGGATGTGGCTCAGAGGTAGAATGCCCCTGGGTTCAATTCCCAGTTACAAAGAAAGGAAGGAAGGAAAGAAGGAAGGAAGGAGAAAAGGAAGGAGAAAAGGAAGGAAGGAAAGAAGGAAGCCGGGCATGGTGGCACACATCTGTAATCCCAGTACTTAGGAGTTTAGGAGGCTTTGCAGGTTCAAGGCCAGTCTCAGCAACTCAGCCAGACCCTGTTTCAAAATAAAAAGGACTATGGGGGTATAGCCTAGAGATATAATACCACTGGGCTCAATCCCTAGTAGAAGAAGAAGAAGAAGAAGAAGAAGAAGAAGAAGAAGAAGAAGAAGAAGGAGGAGGAGGAGGAGGAGGAGGAGGAGGAGGAGGAGGAGGAGGAGGAGGGGGAGGAGGAAGAGGAGGAAGAGGAGGAAGAGGAGGAGGAGGAGGAGGAGGAGGAGGAGGAGGAGGAGGAGGAGAAACCAGGCTGAAAGGGGTGTCTGGGAGTATGATGCTTGCCTAGAATACCAGGCCCTGCATCCAGTCCCCAGCTCTGCCACACACACACACACACACACACACACACACACACACACACGTGAGACCAGCGCGGAGTGCAGAGGAAATCCTCAGACCAGGCCCTGCATCCAGTCCCCAGCTCTGCCACACACACACACACACACACACACACACGTGAGACCAGCGCGGAGTGCAGAGGAAATCCTCAGCCCCCATGTGGTGGAGACCTCAGAAGAAAAAGGCCCTGGCCCCCCTACTGACTTCCTGGCCTTCAGTTTTCCTTCCCAAAATGGGGACAAGAGTGCCTCTCTGGTACACGCTTATAATTTTATAATCTCAGCATTTGGGAGGCTGAGACAGGAGCATCATAGTTCACGACAGCCCCAGCTACTTAGTGAGGCCCTCCACAACTCAGTGAGACCCTATTTCAAAGTAAAGAATAAAAAAATAGGGCTGAGGGCATAGCTCGGAGGTAGAATGCCCCTGGGTTCCGTCCCCAGTACTCAAAAAAACAAAACAAAAAAGAGTGCCTGTCTTGGGTCCCAGTGGCCCTTGCCCACACCCAGCCTTCCTCCAGACCACAGGTGGCAAGTGGCCCAGAGCAGGACAGGCCCCTGAGCCCTGGGATGCCCAGCCTTCAAGCTCACCGCCCATCGACTGGCATGTCAGAACAGGCAGGTTGCCCCAGGGTCCTGGGACGCCCCCAGGTGACTGTGTCACCTCACACTGTAACCTTTCAGGGGAAGAAACGTGGCTGGGAGAGGCAGAGCGCACACACAGTTGCCTTTACAGGCTGGATGGCCACTGGCCTCCGGTGCCCCGTGGCCTCGCCACTTGGTTCTGACCCAGCGGGGCCTCCCTCCCATGGCCACCCACGTCTACATCCTTCCTCCTTCAGTCGGCCCCTGGAGTGAAGCCCAGGTCTGATATCCACCCCGCACCTCACACATGGGAGGTGCCTGGTGGTCCCCAGGGAGCAGGGAGAGGCCTGGAGAGCGCCTGCTCCTGCCTTCTCCACTCTCAGTCCTACAGGGACCCGGATCCAGGAGACCCCGCTTCCCCCTTCCCCTGCCACCTGGGCCCCACCCAGGGCCGGGAGAGCCACAGACCCTGGCTGTGCAGCAGCTCTGCGGTGTGGCTGCCTTGAAGGGCAGCACCAGGTAAGTGCAGGTTATGTGGATGCACCGAAAGACCGAGGGTACCGGGCACTCTCCATGGCACCCAACACACGGACAGACCAGGAGAGAAACCCACAGGAGCAAGTGCCGCCACTGGGTGCAGAGGAGCTGCTCCACCGCCCTTCCCCTCAGGCTGGGGGCCCACCTGCCTGCGCTAGGCCCTGTCTGATAGGGAGGCCACCCTCTTCAGCCCCGGGGGCTGTCTACCCTTAAGGGCTCCTGCTGCAAAAAGCCAGGAAGGAGATTGCGGCAAGATCAGACTGCGCTGGAGAAAAGGTGCGCGCTCTGTCAATGACCGTTCAAAGTCACACCTGTGACTGTGAGTCCTGGCAGGCTGGGAACAAGTGGCCGAGGGCCAGCTGGAGAAGAACAGAGATGGGACAAGACGCCAGGGCTTAGAGGGCAAAGGCAGCAAGAAGCAGAGGACGGGGGAGGAGGGAGAAACCCAGACAGAAGGTGGGGTCAAGAAAAGGACTGCAGCCTGCTCCCAGGCACCTCGGTGACCCCTCGGAGGTGAGGGCCCACCGCGAGGACTTCTGACGCAGCCTCATGGGGAAGCTGCTCCCCCACTGGTGACCAGCAGCTGGGCCTCCGTGGATCCCTAGAGCACCCAAGGCCCTTCCAGGAGGAGCACAGGGCACCTCACCGGGCGCTTGTCCTGTGCTTTGTGACTTTGAAAAAGGACCCACCCTAAGCCGGGCGTGGTGGCGCGCTTGTAATCCCCGGGCTTGGGAGGCTGAGACAGGAGGATCGCACAGGTTCAAAGCCAGACTCAGCTACTTGGTGAGGCTTTCTGCAACTTAGTGAGACCCTGTTTCCAAATAAAATATAAAAAAGGTCTGGGAGTATAGCCTGGAGGTAGAAAGCCTCTGGGTTCCACCCCCAGTACCACAAAAAAAAAAAGAAAGAAAGAAAGAAAGAAAGAAAGAAAGAAAGAAAGAAAGAAAGAAAGAAAAAGGACCCACCCCAATGCGCCTTAGTTTTCCCTGCCATTAGAAATTAGGAGAATGATCTAGGCGTGGTGGCACACGCTTGTAATCCCAGCATTTGGGAGGCTAAGACAGGAGGGCTTGTAATCCCAGCATTTGGGAGGCTAAGACAGGAGGATCGTGGTTTGAGGACAGCCTCAGCTACTTAGTGAGGCCCTGTGCAACTTAGCAAGACCTTGTTTCCAAATAAAGAATAAAAAATCAGGCTGGGGGTGTAGCTCAAAGGTAGAATCCCCCCAGTATCATCAATGACAACAACAACTACAAAGAGAAATCAGGAGAATGAGCTGGGGCACTGTGGTGCACGGCTGCAATCCCAGCTACTCCGGAGGCTGAAACAGAAAGATCGCAGGTTTCAGGCCAACCTTAGCAAGACTGTTTCAAAAGTAAATAAATAGGGTTGGGAGTATAGCTCAGAGGTAGAATGCCCCTCGGTGTAATCCCTGCTACTATAAAAGGAAGGAAGGAAAGAAATTAAATAATGAGCCTGGCATGGTGACACACATAACCCCAGCTACTGATGAGGCCGTGGCAGGAGGATCACAAGCTTGAGCGATATAGAGAGACCATTTCAAAAAAGAAAAAAAGTCGGGCATAGTGGCGCATGCTTGTAATCCCAGCATTTGGGGGCCTGAGACAGGAGGATCGTGGCTGTCACCGCCTGGTTACCTGCTGGTTGTGCAATCCCAGGCGAGCCCTGCGACCTTTCCGGGCCTCCATTTCTCGTGTAGAATGCGAGTAGTCAGAATGCTTCTCTCGTAGAAGTTGAAGAATTAAGTCACTAAACGATCTGATGCCTGTGGCAACAGCACTGAGCACGTGTTGGCTGTAATTATAATAACAATAGTAGTGTTTCCTGTTGTTATTATTACAAGAGGCCTAATCCCCAGGCACTTAGATTCTAGGAAGGAAGGTATATGTCTTTCATCTAGCTTGTCCTTGGGGCAGGGCAGAGGCTGGTGAGCTGGGGGTGGGGGAGAGCAGGGACCCTTCTATGAGGCCGCTCCAGGGGTGAGGACCAAGCAGGCACTTGTCCTGAGGCCTGGGTCTGAGCGGACCAGCACACACACTTACTACACACTCACAGACACCAACCAGGAAAAGCGGAGGAATCAAAAGCTCTGCTGTAAACGTGCTGTGCAAGCCTGGATGGACACTGGCCCTCTCTGGGCCTCAGCCTCCTCTTCTGATGATAAGGGGATTGAGAGCATTAGATAAACTCTGAGTCACTTCAGATCATAAGATGCTGATATGGTGCCTTGGTACTTTTGTTGGGGGAGGGTACTGGGGAATGAACCCTGGGCACTCTACCTCCGAGCTACATCCCCTGGCCCTTTATTTTATTTATTTATTTATTTATTTATTTATTATTTTATTTTTATTTTGAAACAGGGTCTCGCTAAGTAGCTGAGGCTGGCCTCAAATCTGTGATTCTCCTGCCAGCCCTCCAAATACTGGGATTGCAGGCTTGTGCCACTGCACCTGGCTTTGTTTGGTACATTCTAAAACACACAACTACCCTTGTACATGTCACGACATGGATAATGACAGGACCCACCTCATCCTCACACGCACAGGAGCACCTGGGAATTGGCAGGCCTTGCCCTGCTCCTCTCGGCCCTCTGGGGCCCGCCCCTTGCCTTTGCAGCCCCAGGTGAGCCCAGCACACCCGCCTTTGCACCACAGTCCGGGCGTCTGCTGCCCCCTGCTGGCAGAAGGAGGGATGGCTGCCTGGCAGGCTGAGGCTGTCCAACACTCCTGCAGTTCTTAAAAGTCACCCCACCCAAGGCTTCCCTCCCCGGCTCCCGGTGAAGCTTGAGAAGGAATGAGTGGAGGAACGCCCACCGGCTGCCTAGATCCCTCTGCAGGGGAAGGATCGCACTGAGGTTATCAACGGATGAATAGACAGTACTTAGCGTGAAGCAGACACCTATTAGGTAACCGCCGTCATCTCTTCTGAGACAGGTGCTAGCACGTCCCATTTACAGACGGGGCGGGCACGCAGAGAGGTCCCAAAGCGAGCGCCTGAGGGAGGCCAGGCGGAGGCAGGGGCACGGACACGGACACAGACACAGAAACATGACGGAAGTCTCCAGAACAGAAGAGAGAGGTGGGGAGGAGAAGTGGGGGAGGAGGGGCAGGGAAGGTAACGGAGAGAGAGCCCAGCATGGCTGGGAGGAGGGAGGGCTGGGAGGCGGGCTCCCCTTTGACCCCTGGGCCCCAAAGATGCTATCAGGCCAGACCAGGCCGGAAAATCCTTCCTGGATCCCTCCACATTCCAGCCTCTGCCCGGCTGGTTTTACAGCCTCCGTGCAGCCGGGACACTGTTTATGGCAGCCCCATTCTCCAGCCCTGTGTCCAGGCCCCAAAGGCATCTGGCCAGGCTGAAGAAGGCTTGCTGGGGGAAGGGGTCCCCCCCAGCTCCCAGCCCCTCCTTTGAACCCTGCTGGGCGCCGGAAGGAGGGGGCTGGCTGCACTAGCAGGGCCCCTTCCAGGCTCCCGGCTGTGTCTGGGAGGGAGGAGGCCGACCCCCCAGGCAGCGGCCACCTCTGAGGCCTCTGAGCCCCACTTCTGCCAGTTCCTCTCTGTGACCTTGGGCACCTGGCTCGACGTGTTTAACCTTCCTCAGGTTCAGTTTGCCCTCCTGTAAAGTCAAAACAGTGGTTCCTCAAGGCTATCTTGAGAATTTGGCATTAAAGTAAGTGTCCTCCTCGAATGAAGCTAATGTGGTTAGCTATCATAGGGTTTGTAAAGAAAACTAAGATCCAGGTTCGCATCCCATTTGGAAAGTTTCACACCAGTTCTGCCCCCAGACAGTAGCTCGGCTTCTTTCCCACTTCTCAACCCCGAGCCCCCGGGCCGGCGCTGGCTCCTTTTTTCCAGGGCTGGTGCGTGTGGTGCCCTCTGCTGGCGACGGTGACAACTGCAAGCTCCTCTGCCCTCTGCAGCCTGGGGACCCCAGAAGAGGACAGATCCTCTCCTCTGTCCCTGTTCCCAGGAGGTGAAAATACCACTCTGGAACCTGATTCAAAAAATGGACGATAGGTCCCATAGAGGTTCAGAAGTAGGGTTCAGCGGCAAGAATGCCTGTTTTCTAAGAAAAAGGTCGGGCAGATAAAAATGAATGGGAAACCCGGCATGGTGGCGCATCCTTGTAATTCCAGCACTTGGGAGGCTGAGATGGGAAGATCCAGGTTCGTGGGCTACTTAATGAGGCCCTCTGCAACTTAGTGAGACCCTGTTTCAAAATAAAGAATAAAAATAGAGCTGGGGGTGTAGCTCAGAGGTAGAATGCCCCTGGTTTCCATCCCCAGTACCGCAAAAAAAAAAAAAAAAAAGTGAATGGAAGCAATGATGGGGCCTTGATGGGATGCAGGGTTAGCTCGGGGGAAAGAGTGAGAAAACCAGATCCACCTTTCCTGAGATGCCACGGCCTGAGAACACTGGGGGAGGGGTGGAAGTGGGGAAATGTCTGTGGCGTCCCCAGAGATGTGCATGAAGGGGGGCGCCCCCACGCGGAGGTGGGAGGAGGGCAGCTGAGTGTCTGCAGGCGAGGGCAGGCTCTGCAGAGCTGGAGCCAGTTCCCTGAGCATCCTCCAGATAAGACTGGGAGCCTGGCTGAAGATGGGCACACACACACACACACACACACACACACACACACACACACACACACACCCTGAGCTGCAAGAACAGAGGTTGGAAGCAGTGCGGGTCTGGGCATCCTCACACCTCCCCTTCCCTGGCAGAGAGAGGTGATCCCGAGGCACCGAGCGCCCACACCTTCCCCGCCCTCTGCGCTCCTCACCCAGGCCTGCCAGGTGCCCGCTCAGAAGGGGCATGGGGCCATTTCACAGAGGGCAAATGGCCTCTCGGGACTCCAGGAGCTAGGAGGGCCTTCTTCAATGCCGCCGGGAAGGAGCCCCTGAGCAATGCCAAAGGGCTCAGAGCTGTGGTCCTTTTCCTGCACCCCAGGCCCTCCATTGGGGCTCTCCCCCCTCCATCTCTCTCTCTCTCTCTCTCTCTCTAGAGCCCCCTCCCCACACACTGCCATCTCCAGCCGCCAAGAATTCCAAACAAGAGGCTGGGAGCCAGGGCCTGTGTTTATCTCCTGACAGGCCGTGTCATGTCCTGAGCTGCCTCTGTGTCTGACCCCCTGCCCTGGCCTGGAGCTCTGCTGCGAGGGTACACTGAACAGCGATGTGGTGGACAGGTCCTCTGAGGCCGGCAGCCGAGGGGTGCGGCGCGTCCTCCTCGCTGCAGCCTGCGCCCCGACAGCTGGGCCGGAAGGGCCTCTCCTCTGGCTGAGTGCTGGAGTCCTTCTCGGGGCCCAGGGGACACCTCCACTCGGTCCTCTCCTCGGGTGTCTCCCATCCAACCTTCCTGGGCTGTGAAGCGAGGCTGCCCCACTGCCCCTCGGCCCCCTCTTCAGCCAGCCCACCTCCCTGGGCTCCCCAGCACAACCTCTCAGAAACATGGCCTGGGGAAGGGCCGGCAGAGAGGGGCACAGCAGAAATAAACAGTGCCTGGGAGCGGAACTGGAAATCCCAAAATGAAACTGACCCTAAGCAGGTCGTAAACAAAGCGAGATGACTGTAAATAAAGAGTGAAATTTACTGTAAACAGAAAGCAGAATGGGCTCTGGGCAGAGGGACCTGGTGCTTAGAGGCATAGCCACTGGCCCCTCCCCACGTGAGCAGGGGTGGGAAGGGGCTGGGGAGCACCTGGCCCAGGCACCACAGGGAGCCATGGGGGGGCAAAGGCTTGCTGCTCTCAGGGCACCCAGGGTCTCAAAACAGCGGAAGAGACAGAAGAGATGGAGGTGAGGTTTGCAGAATGACTCCTGGGTCACAAGGGTACTTTTTAAAAATGCTCTCACTTCACCATCTCTTTTTTTAATTTGTTTTCAGTACTGAGAATTGAACCCTGGACATTCTACCTCCGAGCTATACTGCCAGCCCTATTTTTATTTTTATTTTTTTATTTTTAATATTTATTTATTTGCGGTACTGGGGATGGAACCCAGGGTCTCACTAAGTTGCGGACGGCCTCACTAAGTAGCTGAGGCTGGCCTTGAACCGGGATCCTCCTGTCTCAGCCTCCCAAATGCTGGGATTCCAAGCGTGTGGCACCACGCCAGGCTTCTCACCATCTTTTTATCCCCACATCTCCACACCAAGCCCCACAGGGCACCAGAAGAGTCCCAGGAAATAGCCCAAGGGGAAAGATTAGGAAGCTGGAGCCACACTGCCCATGGCAGGAGAGAGAGGTCCTTAGTGGGGTGGACGTGGCATAGAGGGCTGAGCTGGGACCGGGCTGGGCTGGCAGGCCCGTGCAGGCTCCCTCTCCCTCCCCGGCCTCACCTTGCTGCCCTTCCCTCTCGGCCAGCCCTTCTCCGCGCGGCATCTACATGGTCCCAGAGAAGCAGGTTCAAAGGCAGAATACTGGCTCAGCCCAGCACTGCTCCCCATGACTCTCAAACCGTGCTTGTGGGAGCACCTGGCGCCCAGGGGACTTGCCTCCACCTCTGAGGCTCCCCACCCCGGCCCACCCCGTTCCCATCCTGGTGTGCACAGGCCTGTGCGTGCAAGCGCACACCCGCGTGCCCGCTCCCGAGAGCAAGTTCTCTTCACTCTCACTTTTGCACATGTGTCCCTGTCTCCATGCCCTGCATCCTTCAGAACTCTGGCAGTCAGAGGTGAAGGGTGATACTGGTGCCTGCCCCCACCAGGGACCCAAGAAGACCCCATTCTGTTCCTAATCTCTAAGCACAGGTATGGGGCACGAGGAGAGAGAGGGAGCCCATAAATCTCCCCAAATCTCCCTAGGACCAGGAGAAGGTACAGAGACTGCCAGGCCTCAAAACCATGACCTGCTCTGCCACTCCCCCCCCCAACGTAATTACTATTCATAGTGCACAGCTGGGTGATTAATGACCTGATTAATAATTACTCAGGCTAATAAAATAATTAATTAATTTGGCAAGCCATTATTTATCTGTTCATCCTCAGCCTGAAACTCTGCAACTAGGAGTTTGGGAATCTCCCCTTAGGGCTCTTTCAGAAATGTGATCATTAAGGGGGAGCCAGGGGTGGCTTCTGAGTCCAGACCCTCCAGAGCTGGGAGGAACCGTGAGGGCGTTCTGAGAGTACTGGCCACGGGGGGGGGGGGGGGGGGGGGGGCTGAAGGGGCCACCTCCAGCCCAGGAAGGCCTGCCCACCAAGGTCATGCACATTTGGGGGGCACAGCAGGGTGTTCAGGCGGGCACATCTGAGCACCCAGGTTTGGGGAATTCTTGGATGTGTCCTCTCCAGCAAATGATTGATGAGACCATTTTCAACAAATGATCTTTATCTCGCCTCTGTCTCCCAAATTTATGATTTTGCCCGAAGCCCCAGGCTAAGCAAGTGAGGACTGGGTGAAAGATGGGGTGGGATGTGCTAACATGGGGTGGCGCTCAAGACTCGGGGTGCAGTGGGAGTCTTCAGGACTCTGTGGGGGGACAAGCCTCTCCCTCCCATCTCTTTCTCGATTTGCATCAGACTTTAATTGGGGTCCCCCAAACCCAGAGGGCCAGGAGCACCTCCCTCCCAGCAGGGAGGATGGCAAAGGGCCAGGAGAAAGAGGGGACATTGGTCTCTCTCAGGCAGTCTGGAGGGAGGCAGAGGCCCACCCCGGGAGTCAGGCAATGAGATGGCTGGCTTGTCCAGTCAGCTTTCAAACAGTCAGTGACATCTCTGTCTCCTTCTATGTCCAGGGACAGACATGACATGGCCTCTCCTTGTGTGGGGCTAAGGTCCCTGATGGTTTTACAGTAAGAGCACCTGTGTGGGGTTCCCAGGAGGGACCAGTACAGCTAACAACTTGATCTTGCCCTAGAGAAAATTGAGTTTTATTTATTTATTTATTTATTTATTTGTGCGGGTCTAGGGATGGAACCCAGGAGCATTCAACCTCCGAGCTACAACCCCTGCCCTATTTTTTTATTTTGAAACCGGGTCTCACTGAGTTGCAGAGGGCCTCACTAAGTAGCTGAGGCTGTCCTCGAACCGCGATCCTCCGGTCTCAGCCTCCCAAATGCTGGGGTTACAAGTGTGTGCCACCACGCCTGCGAGAAGTTTGAGTTTTAAGGGGCGGTGGGGGGGGGGATTGCAAATAGACGATGCCCAAGATAAATGCCAGTTAAGAAGAGGTGTGTAGGCCAGGCATGGTGGCGCACACTTGTAATTCTAGTACTTGGGAGGCTGAGACAGGATGATCACAGGTTTAAGGACAGGCCCAGCAATTCAGTGAGACTTTTTTTTTTTTTTTTTTTGCAGTACTGGGGATGGAACCCAGGGGCAGTCTGCCTCTGAGCTACACCCCCCAGCCCTATTTTTTAGCATTTCTTTTTTTTTATTTTTGAATCAGGGTCTCACTGAGTTGTGAAAGGTCTTGCTAAGTAGCTGAAGCTGTCCACCAAGGTCTCCACCTCCAGAATGCTGGGATTACAAGCTTGAGCCGCCATGCCCAGCCATCTTACAGAGAACAACCTAGCGAGACCCTGTTTCAAGATAAAAATTAAGAAGGGTGGGGTATACCTTGGAGGTAGAATGCTCCTGGGTTCAAACCAGAGGAGGAGGAGAATAAAAGAGGGGAAACAGCATGTAGGAAGTCCATAGGAACACAGAAAAAGCCCTTCTTTGGATGCCAGGGAAAGAAGCATGCCTTGAGGAATGAGAAGGAATCTGCCAAGTGAAGCCTAAAAACCTCGGTGCACACTTGTAATCCCAGCATTCGAGAGGCTGAGACAGGAAGATCGCGGTTCGAGGACAGCCTCAGCTACTTGTGAGGCCCTTTGCAGTTAACTCAGTGAGACCCTGTTTCAAAATAAAGAATAAAAAACAAGGCTGGAGTGTAGCTTGGAGGTAGAATGCCCCTGGGCTCCACCCCCAGTACCGAAAAAGCAAGCAAACAAACAAAACACCTCGTGCAAACATGCGGAGGAGCAGGCGTTTGGAGAGCTGAGTGGCCGAGCACGGAGGCCGGGGTTGAGCCCCCGACCATTAGGCTCCACAAACCACGAGGGAGACATGGCCTGGGCAAGGCTCCGCACGCAGCCAGCCTTTCTGCTAGGGAATGGAGAGCCCCTGGAGGTTAAGGTAGGAGAGTGACCTGGTTTGTGATTTAGAAAAGTCATTCTGGTAAGCGGAGAGCAGAGATGGGGGATGAGGAGAAGATCTATTAAAAGGCCGCAGGGGCCGGGCGTGGTGGCGCACGCTTGTAATCCCCGCGCTTGGGAGGCAGAGACAGGAGGATCGCGCAGGTTCGAAGCCAGCCGCGCGCACTGGCTTAGGAGACCCTGTTTCCAAATAAAAATGTAAAAATAGGTCTGGGAGTGTAGCCCGGAGGTAGAAAGGCTTCCAGGAACCCCAGTACCACCACCACCACAAAAAAAAAAAAAAAAAAAAAAAAAAAAAAAAAAAAGGCCGCAGGGTCCTGGGCTGAGAGTTCTGAATGGTTGCTGGGCAGGGAGCTGGAGCGGGCAGGCGGTGTTTCAAGGCTCCATGGTGCACGGGAGAGACCTTCACGAGGGGCTTCTGGGGCTTCCCTCACCACCGACCCGCTGCGCAGGGTGGCCGGGTCAGAGCCCGCCAGGCTCGGGTCGAGCCGCGGGGTAGGTGGAAGCCTGCGGGTTTGGAGCCCCCGCGGCCAGCAGAGGGCGCACGGGGACGGCCGCGGGGGCTCCGTGGGCGCGGCGGCCTCTGCCGGGCACCCCGCCTCCAGGCTCGCACAGGGGTGCAGGGGCCTCTGCGCCCCGACCCTGTGGGAGGCCCCACGGCATCTGGGGTCCCCCTGAAGAATCGGGCCGTGGGTCCGGGACAGCCAGTTCGGGACCGCGCGTCCCTTCCCGGGCCCCGCTGGCCCCGCACTTTAGCTCGACGTGCACGGGGCCGCGCCGCCCCGCTCCTGAGCTCATTTTGCACCCGCAGCGCGTCCCTCCACTGCCTCGGGGTCCATCCCGGAGACACCAGCGCTGGAGGTCGCGGCACCAGCCCGTCCCGGGCGGCGCGGACGTGGCAGGAGCCGCCGCGGGCGCTCGGCCTCACCCGGCGGGGCGGGACGGGGCGGGGCGCGGGGCCACCCGGTGTCTGGCCCGGTGGGTGGCCAGAGCCCACCTGGTCCCGCGCCCCTCCTCCCTCGGGCCCCCTGGCCGCTTCCGTGGGGAAGAGCCGCCGACCCCACCTGAGCTTTCTGCGGGTGTCTAACCCTTGACTCGATTCCCCGCCCCCGCCCCCCAGGACGGGATTCTAGTGTAAGGGGTTTCAGATGACTCGCCTGCGGCCTCCGGGAACGGAGTCTTCACCCCACCCCTAGCATCTAGGTCTGACTTCAGTCGGGAAGTTCTTCCTGGTGTCTGACCATATTTCCTCCTGCTGCAGCTTCAGTGGACCTTAGCTCTGTCCTTACAGGAGAAAATGGGTGCCCTAAGTTTGCACTTCTGAGCCAAACTCCCCCTCTCTGCACGCCTCCATTCCATTTCCCGCCCTGCCAAGCCTTCCCCACTGGGATTCCGATCTTTCCCTGTTCCACTTTTACTAACGGGGTAATCCCAGGCTGCTTTCTGATTGGCTGCACCTTCCTTTTAATTTCCTCGGTTACTTCACCACCTCCCCAATTGTTTCAGCACCCGAGTCCCACGGAGCTGGCCCCGTGTATGGCCTCAGTTTCCCTGGCAGGGAGCTGAACTGCCCGCGGGGCCCCGTCCGGCTCTCGGCGTCCCCGGCGCTCAGGTCGTCTCCCCGCTCGCCCCGCTTCTGGGCAGGACAGCCCAGAAACGCTGGAGCCGGGCGTGGTGGCGCACGCTTGTAATCCCAGAATTTGGGATGCTGAGACAGGAGGATCAAGGTTCGAGGACAGCCTCGACTACTGAGGCCCTCTGCACCTCAGTGGGACCCCGTTTCAAAATAAAGAATAAAAATTAGGGCCGGGGTGTAGCTAGGAGATAGACTGCCCCTGGGTTCCATCCCCAATACCGGGGTTTGGGGAGGTACTGGGTGCCCGGAGGTGCGGCCCCGGCTCTCGCCCGGCTCGCAGGCTCCGGCCGCCCTCTGGGCGAGCGAGCTGAGGGCCAGCGGGGCAGCAGGCCTGGGCCGCGGCTCTGCGGGAAGCTGACCCCGCCCGGCGCTCCGGCCTCTCGCCGCTTTCCCCATTCTTAGCGCAAGGCAGACCCCTTGTGGCCATTATGGGAAGCGCAGGCAAAGAAAAAAGCGCCCGAGCGGGCCGACGGTGCTCAGCCCAGACTCCTGGTTTTGTCTGGTTCTTGCCCAGGGTAGGGACTTATTCCCTGGGGGCCCCTGGTAATTAGCCGAGCCCCGGAGCCCTTCCCCCTCGCCCCACGCCCCCAAAACACAACAACCGGGACTAAGAGAATAGAGCCTTCTAGCCAAGCTACAAGGAAAAATAAAACAACAGCAAGGGTGACTGTGGTTAGACTTCTGAAAGGACTTAAGAGTCGGGTGAGAGGCAGCAGCAGGACGAATCGCAGTGACTGGTGAAAGGAGACGGGCCTTCACTCCCACTTCTTCCCTGGTAGGGGGCATTCTGTGAGATCGGGGCGAGTGTGGGGTGTCGTGCCCCACCCTGCAGCCCCCGCCTTCTCCTGGCTCAGGAGGCTTCACCAACAGAGAACTCAGGTATTGACCGCACCTCACGGCGTGGAAGCCCAGGTCACTGGGGATCAGGAGGGGGGCCCTATATTCTTCCCCAAAGACGGAGCCGAGGCGCCAGGACTGGGAAGGTGCATCCCCCGCCGGTCTGTGCTCCTTCAGGGAGCGGAAGCGCGGTGGCAACGCCGCGACCCTTCCCCCACCCTTTGACTCCGCTTGTGCCCAGACCCCGCACGGGCAGCCTAATTTGCATACATTTGCATGCCCAGCTGCGCACAGCTGCATTCGGCTTTGGGCCATAAATTCCTGGCGGGCGGCTCTGGGCGAGCGGGCCCCACGCGGGGCGGGCGCTCAGTCGGGCCCCCTTCGCTGCGGCTGTTTACGCCCCGGGTGCCAGAGGCTTCTCACGCCTCCCTGAGCAGCCGTCCGGCCCCTGCCCCTGCCCCCGCCCCCGCCCCCGCCCCTGCCCCTGCCCGCTGCCTCCCGCTCGCGCCACCTCCTGGGCATCTGTTTGCCTCGCACCACCCGCCCTGGGCCAAGCCAGAGACCCCAAGATCACTCCCTCCGTCTCTCCTGGACCTGGTCAGTGTCTCCGGAGTGTGCTCACCTTCCCCTGGCGTCTTGGGCCAGGGGCTTCCGACCCATGCCAACTCTCCTAGGTCACTGGGGGTAAGGAGAGGCAAAAAGGGGTCTGATCAAGACCAACAACCCAATACCCAGGACTTCCCAGCTTATACTGTTCACCCTTGCGGGGGTGAGGGGGCCCTCACATACTCCAGCACCGGCTCTCTTACCCTTATCTCCTGCATCCCAACCAGACCCAGGTACACCACAGCCTTGGGTTACACACACTGGCTTTGGATTCCCCCGATGCCTCAGGACTCTGCCCGGCCTTTAGCTGTACCTCGCTACCCACCGCACTGCCCTTCTGGCCTCTAGTCCGCTTGACAGGTATCTTTTGAAATTGACCACTCAGTTTGCAATCCCAGCTGCTTGGGAGACTGAGGCAGGACGACCTCAGGTTCGAGGCCAGCCAGGGCAATTTAGACCATGTCTCAAAAGGGGGTGTGGGGAGGTATTGCTCAGTGGTGTAAGGCTTGCCTAGCAGGTGCCAGGCCCTGGGTTTGATCCCCAGTACAATCAATCAATCAATCAAATCCCTCAGAATTCTTTCCTCAGAGCAAGACCTCCTGTTTCCTCTTGCCCTGGTCGCTGGTAACGACTCTCAGCAGGCACCGCATGTCTGGTCAGTTGCACTCCAGATTATGAGCTCTTTGGGTGGAGACAGAGACCGAGGCCCACTGTGGCCGGCGCTGGTGTCCAGGAGACAGTCCAAAGCCCTGGAGTGAAGTCGTGAGCAACGCGGGCACCCGGAGTGTGACACACGCAGACCCGGGCCTGGGGCCGCGCGCTGCCTTCCCATCACATCTGTGGGCCTCTCTCCCCAGTGCTTTCTGGGTTCTCCTTCCAAGCACCCGAGATAATGAGGGTTGAGAACTGGGGGATCCGGAGTAGAGGGCGGCTGATACTGTGAAAGAGCACTGGACTTGGAGTCAAGAGGCCTCGGTTCAAATTTGTACCACGCAACCTTGGAAAAAGGAACTTCCCCCTTCAAGGCGGTTCCTTCAACTGCAAAGTAGGACTAACACTGACTACCTCACGGGGACTTTGTAATGAACGAATGACATGGTATATGGAGCGCCTTCAACACGTCCCAAAGTGCCGCATTCCTCGAGATTCTCAGACGGAGGACGTGCGCTTCATCTTGCTCCTTGTAGTGGAGAGGAGAGAACTTCCACCACCATCCCAGGACAAGAGGTTCACCGTGTGCATTGATGCACCTAGCGAGAACCCGCGACAGCAAGATGTGGGTGGGTCAGCCGTGCCTGCCTGTCTGCTGTCTTGCTGCATGCTGTTTCCATATTAGCCACCAGGGGGCAGCATGAACCCCAGATCGCCTCAGGCTGCACATCTGGCTAGAGGCAAGGGCCCCTCTGGGCCTCCCTGTGGGCATGGCCGTCTCCTGTCCGGCCATCACCTCCCAGGCAGGTCTCCCCGTGCACCCCACCACTGTAGTTCTGTGGCTTTGGGCTGCTGGACCAGTTTTCAGCATCCAGGCCTCTGAACTGCCTAGCAGATCTCTCATCGTGACCACTAACGCCCAAGGGGGCATCTGAGGCCCAGGAGGGGCCATGCAGACGGAGTTCTGGAGGGGAAAAAAAAAAAAAAAACTTGGCTCCAGGCCCAGCTCTTCCACTAGTCAACGTGACACCTCCTCAGAGCTGGAAGGTGCAGGTGCTTTCCTTGCAGGAGGCTCTGCTTTGCTCTAAGCTTCTTGAACTAAATATCGTCTCCTCTGACTCCACTCAGGTTTAACCTTTCCCCTGCTGAGGCAGAACTTTTAGTGCCTGTGTCGGAGAAACAGATCCAGGGCTCCCGTTTGCACCTATAAAGCCCCACCAGGCGTCTTCTTGTGTGTCTATGTGGAGCTGGGGATTGAACCCAGGGGAATTCTACCTCCCAGTTATACCTCCAGCCCTTAGTTTTTATTTGAAACAGAGTCTCACTAAATTGGTGAAGCTGGCCTTGAACCTGCAATCCTGCTGTCTTGGCCTCCCAAGTATTGGGGTTATAGGTCCATGCCATCCTACCCAGCATGTGGTAGTTTGGGGAGATCCTGTTTCAAAAATTAAAAAGGCTGAAGGAGTAGCTTGGAGGTAGAATGCCTCTGGGTTCAATCTCCAGTATATATATGAAAAACTCAGTAGCATTCCTGCACACTAACAATGAACTATCCAAAAAAGAAATAAAATAATCCAGGCTAGGCATGGTGGCACACACCTGTAATCCAGTACTTGGGAGGCTGAGACAGGAGAATCACAGGTTCTCGGTCAGCCTCAGCTGCTTAGTGAAGCCCTCAGTAACTTAGTGAGCCCCTGTTTCAAAATGAAAAATAGCTGGGCGTGGTTGCACATGCTTGTAACCCTAGCATTTGGGAGGCTGAGACAGGAGGATGGCCGTTCACGGGCAGCCTCAGCTACTTAGTGAGGCTCTTTGCAACTCAGTGAGACCCTGTTTCAAAATAAAGAATAAAAAATAGGGCTGGGGGTGTAGCTCAGAGATAAAATGCCCCTGGGTTCCATCCCCAGTACCACAAGAAAATAAAAATAAATAAATAAATAAATAAATAAATAAATAAGGCTGGGGTATAGCTCAGAGGTAGAATGCCCCTGTGTTCAATCCTAAAATGCTGCACAAAAAATTAAAATAAAACAATCTCATTTACAACAGCTTCAAAAAATAACAAAATACTTAGGTATGAATTTAATCAAGGAGATTAGAGAACGGTAGACATCACTATAAAATACCAGTGAAAGAAAATAAAGAGGCCGGGCGTGGTGGCGCACGTTTGTAATCCCAGCATTCGGGAGGCTGAGACAGGAGGATCGCAAAAGTACATGAAAAGATATCCTGTGTCATAGAAGACATACGTCAGTACGTATCTGTCCTCAAATGTGCTTTGCAGCATTATTACAAAAGCCAAGATCTGGAGTCAATCTGAGCATCCATCAGTGAACGTATGGGCAGAAAAATATAGTGCCAGGCGTGGTGGCGCACGCTTGTAATCCCCGCGCTTGGGAGGCAGAGACAGGAGGATTGTGCAGGTTCAAAGCCAGCCGTGCTGGCTTAAGAGACCCTGTTTCCAAATAAAAATATGAAATAGGCCAGGCATGGTGGCGCACGCTTGTAATCCCAGCATTCAGGAGGCTGAGACCGGAGCGGAGGATCGCAGTTCACTTACAGCCTCAGCTACTTAGGGAGGCCCTCCACAACTTAGTAAGACCTTGTTTCAAAATGAAGAATAAAAAAATAGGGCTGGGGGTGTAGCTCAGAGGTAGAATGCCCCTAAGTTCAATCCTCAGTACCAAAAAAATTTTTTTTAAACAAGGACATATGGTGCTATAGCATAGAACTACTTTGAATGAAAACACAAAACAGTACACACACTATATAAAAATAGGGATTTGTCTTGTATGGCAAAATCGAGTCATGCACACAAATGTAAAAATATGCATTATATTAACATGATAGGATTATGGTTTTCCCAGTTTTTCCTTTTATTGATTTGTGTGTGTGTGTGTACGCGTGTGACTACAAAATAAAAGCACATGCAACATTTGGGCAGAGTGCCTTCAGGAAACTGAAGCCCAGACAAGAAGATGACTTCTTTTCCCCCCTGTGGTACTGGGGATTGAACTCAGGAGCACTCTACCTCCAAGCTATACCCCAGCCCTATTTTTTTATTATTATTATTATTATTATTATTAATTATTATTATTAATTTTTTGCAGTACTTGGGATGGAACCCAGGGGCATTCTATCTCCCAGCTACACCCCAGCCCTATTTTATTCTTTATTTTATTTTTTATTTTTTGGTGGTACTGGGAATGGAACCCAGGGGCCTTCTACCTCTGGGCTACACTCCCAGACCTATTTTATATTTTATTTGGAAACAGGATCTCTTAAACCAGCTGAAGCTAGCTTTGAACCTGCGTGATCCTCCTGTCTCAGCCTCCCAAGTGCTGGGATTACAAGCGTGCCCCACCACGCCCAGCTTTTATTCTTTATTTTAAAACAGGGTCACACAAGCCGGGCGTGGTGGCACACGCTTGTAATCCCAGCATTTGGGAGGCTGAGACTGGAGGATCACGGTTTAGGGACAGCTTCAGCTACTTAATGAGGCCCTTTGCAACTCAGTGAAACCCTGTTTCCAAATAAAAATTAAAAAATAGGGCAAGAGGTATAGCTTGGAGGTAGAATGCCCCTGGGTTCCATCCCTAGTACCGCAAATAAATAAATAAATAAATAAATAAATAAATAAATAAATAAATAAATAAAACAGGGTCTCACTATATTGCGGAGGGCTTCACTAAGTGCTGAGGCTGTCAGCAAATCGCGATCTTCTTGTCTCAGCCTCCCAAGTACTGGGATTAAAAGCATGTGCCACCATGCCCAGCTCTTATTTTATTTTTATTTTTTAAGCACAGTCTCACTAGGTTAATGAGAGTCTCAGCTAGAAAGATTGCTCAGCTAGAGAGATTAATTTATCCAATATTATACAGTGACATAGTAGGATTTATTTATTTAGTGGTATTAGAGGTTGAACCCAGGGATATTCTACCTCCAAGCTAAACTATACCCCAGCCCTATTTTATGTGTGGTGTGTGTGTGTGTGTGTGGTGTGTGTGGTGTGTGTGTGTGGTGTGTGTGTGTGGTATATGTGTGGTGTGTGTGGGGTGTGTGTGGGGTGTGTGTGGGGTGTGGTGTGTGTGGTGTGTGTGTGTGGTGTGTGTGGTGTGTGTGGTGTGTGTGTGGGGGGTGTGTGGGGGTGTGTGGTGTGGGGGTGTGTGGGGTGTGTGTGGTGTGTGTGGGGTGTGTGTGTATGTGTGGTGTGTGTGTGTATGGTGTGTTTTAATTGTGGAACTGGGGATTGACCCCAGGAACGCTGTACCTTTGGATTATATTCCCAACTCTTTTTCCTTTTTTCTTTTTGGCAACAGGGTCTCATTAAATTCCTGACGCTGGCTTTGTTTTTGTTTGTTTTTTGTTATTGTTGTTTTTGTTTTTTGTGGCACTGGGGGTGGAACCCAGAGGCTTTCTACCTCCGGGCTATACTCCCAGATCTTTTTTATTTTATTTGGAAACAGGGTCTCTGTAAGTTGCTGAGAGCCTCACTAAGTAGATGAGGCTGGCTTCGAACCTGTGTGATCCTCCTGTCTCAGCCTCCCAAACGCGGGGATTACAAGTGTGCGCCACCACGCCCGGCTCCTGACGCTGGCTTTGAACCAGTGATCCTCCTGAATCAGCCTTCCCAGCTCCTATTTTATGTTTTATTTGAAAGCAGAGTCTGACTGAATTGCTGAGAGAGCCTTGCTAAATTACTGAGGCTGGCTTCAAACCTGCAATCCTTCTGTCTCAGCCTCCCAAGTACTGTGTCCATAGTCAGGAGCCACCATGCCCAACCTGAGGATCGAACCCAGGAGTATTCTACCTCTGAGCTCCTCCCCCAGCCTATATAATTTTTTTTTTAACAGTCTCATTAAGTTGCTAAAGCTGGTCTCAAATCTGCAATCCTCCTGGTTCAGCTTCTCAAGTGCTGGGATTACTGGTGTACACCACTCTGCCAGGCAATTTTTTTTCTTTTTCTTTTTCCTTGTGGTGTGCCGGGGACCAAGCCCAGGGCTAGTGCATGCTCAGCAGTGCTCCACCACTGCGCTACACCCCGGCCCAGACTCGGATTCTTACCTAATGACTTTGCCCAGTGCCTGGTGTCCTGGCTCACTCTGGAGAGCCTTCAGGTGAGTTTGTATCACTTCTAGCCTCTCTCAGCCCCACGGTTTCTGTTATCCTTTGTGCCCTTGGCCTTCTAACCCTCTCGCTGTCCTCCGGTGGCAGCTGCCCCAGGCTCTCCTGCCTCCTGCCTTTCCACCTAAAGAGACACAGTTCATGCATCATCCATCCTGCTGCCGATCTAAGAGCAGCTTTTCCTTGGCCTCCATAAAGACTTCCTCTCAGCCTGCAGAAGCCCAGAAGCCCACAGGCACCGTCTGACCTTCCTCCCAAGCACCTTCCACTCATATTCATTAATGATTTGGGAGCTGGGCGTGGTGGCACATGCCTACAATACCAGTACTTGGGAGGCTGAGATTGGAGGATCACAGGGTTGAGGACAGCTTCCTCAACATAGGGAGACTCTCGGCAACCTAGGAAGACCCTGTCCTAAAACAAAAAATAAAAAGGGCTGGGGGTGTAGCTTAGAGGCAAAATGCCCCTGGGTTCGATCCCCAGTACCATGTGCGTGTGTGTGCGTGCACGTGCGCATGCGTGCACACACGCACAAACATGCAGAAAAACCGCATAAATGATTTGGGGATTATTTGCTGTCTTGATTACCTAGCAACTGCTTCACTTTCATTACAGTGGCTCAACTTGGACTCAATAGGATTTCATATATTCAAACAAGCACAGCATATATTTAAATTAACACATCCCTCTAACTCAGAGAGAGAGAGAGAGAGAGAGAGAGGGGGGGGGAGGGAGAGAGAGAGCTGCCATTTCCTTACAGGAGAAGGGAGCTGCTTGCCAGTCTCTTCTCTGGGGGCTGCAGCAGTTAGCTTAGGCTATCTACCGAGGACACGGCAGCTTTACCTGCAACCACCTGTAAGGCTGGCTGGCTCCCCACCCCCTCCCCGCACATACCCCCTTCACTCCTTGCTGGGACCATCTGAGACAGGACTGGAGCTTGAGGGAAGCATCTTCGGACCCCAGGCCCTCCAGCCTCCCACATTAAGATGGTAACTGAAGTCACTCAGGATGCAGAAGGGCCTCCTGACATAACCCACATATTTTTCAGATTTCCAGGGAGGGCATCCAGTCCAAAGCAAAGGCTATTCTAACTCAGAACACATGAGGATGGATGTGGAGTTGATTCATTGCCCAGAGCTCTTCAGAAGTGCAGTTCCAGCTGGCTGCGTTGCCTGTGCCTGTGCCTGGCGAGCGTGCCTGGAGGCGCAGGGTGCAGGCGGCGTGGAGCAGAGGGCCTAGCCTGCGCTTCCTGGTATCTGTTTCGGCACGCCTGTGTCCCCTGCACATCATCCGTCTTCCAGGCTTCTCTCTTCTCATCTTTCCTTATTTCATTCCAGTCTCCTAGTTTTTCACACACTGCCTGCAGTTCTCTGCTTCTCTTTCTCTTCTACCTCTTCTCTCCAAGCTTGCAACTCAGTCCCTAAACCACTACTGACCCAGCTCCTTAGTCCAAATCGAAAGGCCTCCTTTCTGCTTTGAGTGAAGGAAACATGAGGGGAAGCAAAGGGTGGGGGTAAGAGAACCAACCTCTGAGCCGGACGGACGGATGGACACTCTTCCATCACCGCCATCCACGGGCAGCCTGGGCCTGCTGTTAGGTGAGAAGGGAGGGCCAGGGAAATGGGTTCTGCCTGCCTCATGATCCCTAAGGCTTATCACCGGGGCAATGGGAGACCCCCAAAGAAGGAAGTTTCTATTCCTATGCTAAGAGGGAGCACAAATTTAAGGCCGGGCGTGGTGGTGCATGCTTGTAATCCCTGCGTTTGGGAGGTGGAGACAGGAGGATCGCACAGGTTTGAAGCCAGCCTCACTGGCTTAAGAGACCCAGTTTCCAAATAAAAATATAAAATAGGTTGCCAGGCGTGGTGGCACACGCTTGTAATCCCCACGCTTGGGAGGCGGAGCCAGGAGGATGGCGCAGGTTCGAAGCCAGCCTCACTGGCTTAAGAGACCCTGTTTCCAAATAAAAAAGTTTAAAAAATAGGTCTGGGAGTATAGCCCATGGGAGTGTAGCCCAGAGGTAGAAGGGCTTCCAGGAACCCCAGTACCACCAAAAAAAAAAAAAAAAATTATATATATATATACATATACACACATATATATATATATGTAATAGGTCTGGGAGTTTAACCCGGAGGTAGAAGGGTTCCATCCCCAGTACCACACACACAAAAAAAACTGTTTTAAACGGGCGTGGTAGTGCACTTGTGTAATCTCAGCACTTAGGAGGCTGAGACAGGAGGATCGTGGTTTATGGACAGCCTCAGCTACTTAATGAGGCTCTCCACAACTTAGTGAGACCTGTTTCAAAATGAAGAATAGGGCTGGGGGTGTAGCTTGGAGGTAGAATGTCTCTGTGTTCAATCCCCAGTTACACACACACACACACACACACACACACACACACACACAATCTGTTTACACATTCCTGAATCAGGAGGGCTGAAGATGGACAGATGCTCCAGTCCCCAGGAGGAGAAAGATGGCAATTTCACCTTTCCCCACAGTTCCAAAAGGAAGAGGAAGACAATTTATATATTTCCTTCCTTCTCAACCCCATCCTTCATTCCCCCTTATTTGCTAACATGAAAGAAAACAGGGAGATGAGAAAAAGAGAGGAAAAAAATACTGAGATAGGGCGATGAACAAGAGAGAAGGTGAGGGGAGAAGGAAGCACCAGGCAGCGGGAGCCGGCAGCACCCTGTATGCCGGGCGAGCAGCAGATGCGGCTGCCCCACCCTCCTCTGGGGATGGCTCCTTGGGACAGCTCTGCTCTCCCAGGCTCCCAGCACCCTGTGCAGACCCGACTTGGAGTCAGGTAAGTGGCAGAGAACCCAGGAGTGGGCAGGCCCAGGTGCCTAGGAGCTGGGCTCCCTGGCTCCTGCCAGGAATCATAAAACCTAAAGAAGCAGCAGATCACAGCACTGTGTGGGGAGGAGGAACAGGCGGCGGGGCGGGGCGGGGGGGGGCTGCGCAAAGAAAAGGCCATTTCGTTTCTACTCGGCAGAGGCAGGGGCTCCAGGCAGCTGCCCTCCCCCACCCGCCTCGCTGCAGATGTACAAGCAGAATTTCATAAGCTGCGGCAGCTGTGGCCAATACCTCAACTCCCCACCAGCTCCTTTCTCCAGAAGACAGCAGCAGCAACAGCAGGAAGGGGAAGAAAGGGAGAGGATGCGATAATAACCCCCAACCTTTCATCTCAGCAGCCCCCAAATTTAAATTTATCAGCAAGCTCAAGTCTCAGCATCCTGTCCTCCCTCCCTGGCTCGTGACCAAATGATGGAACAAGGCTGTGCAGAGAGGAGGCATGAGGCTATTGAGCCGGCATCTTCTCCCGTCTGGAAGGGGGATCACATTATACACAGAAAGAGATGCACCTGTTTCCGGAGGGGCATGGGATCCAGAGAGCTCGTAAAGAGTCCCAGATTGTTGCAAGAAAAATAATAATTTGATGGGGTTGGAATTAAGTGTCCAGATTGAGGTTGCTTGTGGAATTTAAGGAAATGAAGAGAACATGGGGTGGAGAGACTAGAAATGAGGAGAGAGAAAAAGACAAAGAAAAATGCACACAATATAGTAGACAAAGGGGAGAGACCATAAAAAAACACAGCAGCACAAATAAAGGCAGAAGCTGAGAGGGGAGGGAGCCAGCACCTGGAAAGCAAGGTGTTGCAGCTGCACAGGGTGGTAGGCAGAGCGGGAGAACAATGGGGAGGAGGGACAGGAGGCCAGCCCGAGCAGAGAAACCCAGGCCCTGGCCTTCATTTGTCCATGACTTTGAGCAGGTGAGTTCACAGGGTTTTCTCATTTGATGGCCCCTGCCCCCATCTCAGGCTGAGCAGAGCCCCAGTGTGGGAGGCTCACACATACCAGTTGGCCCCTCTCTAAAACACACAGGTCAACCTCAGGGTTTGGGCACACCAGGGCATGGCTGCGGACCGCAGTGGGCTCCCCTCTGGAGCAGCAGTCCACAGGAATGGCGCTGTGAGCCCCAGCTAGCTTCCTTCCAAAGGGTACGGCTGCTGGGGGGGCGGGGGGCTGCTGGCTCTAGCAGGACAGTTTATAGCCCTGTGCTCAGTGACCCAACAAAACACAGGCCACCGCGGTGAACCTCCCTCTACGGAGGGCTGCCAGTGCCCATAGATCTTACCAGCTCTGAACGCCTTTAGTAAAGACCAAAGGAAAGGCAAAACTGCCCAGTTCTGGTCTTTGCCATCAGACTGAGAGGCAAGATTCGTGGGGCGGGGGAAGAGTTATCAACGATGATGAGCTCATCTGAGTGAGCACCATGCAGACATGTTCCCTCACTGGAGGGAGACAAAAACCCAGACAGTTGTTCAGGGGAGGCGTGTGGGTGTCAAAACCCTGGAGTTGTGCTCCCGGATGGGCCCAAGGCAGAGACAAACTGGCTGAGTGGTGAGAGAACTAGAAAGAGATGGAAGGGGAAGGGGCAGGCAAGCAGTCCCAGGCTTCAGAGGTAGGAAATAAATAATGTCCAGAAGGGCCTGGCTCTGAAGTGGACCAAATGGCTCTCCTGTCCCATGTTTATGGGGTCATGGACCATTAAGCCAGCCAACCTACAGATGTCTTTATAAGACTTTACGAGATTAGGCTGGTGAGCCCCTATAACTCAGCAGCAAGGAAAACAAGAGGGAGAACTGCAGATAAGGGCTGGTAGAATAAGGACTCTGCTTTGGAAGAGTGGCATCTCTGCAGAAAGGAGGATGCCTGGACTCTCCCCCCACACACACTGGGGATGGAACCTAGAGGCATTCTACCTCCAAGCTGCACCCTAGCCCAATTTTATTTATTTGGAAACAGGGTCTCACTAGGTTTCGGAGAGCCTCACAAAGTTGACAAGGCTGGCTTTGAATCTGCAACCTTCCCTTCTCAGCCTCCCGAGCACTGGAATTACAAGCTTGTGCCCCTTGCTTGGCTAGGATGCTGGGGTCTGAGTCTTTCACCTTCTTTGCGTCTCACTGTTCTGGGGGGCGGGGGTTCTGCCCATCTCCGCTAGATTCAGGCTGCATCAGACTCATGTTACCCACTACCTTCTGAATAATCCAGTATGTCCTTCCCCTTCTAATCCAACTTCCATCACCCTCCAGGGCCCCTAAGCATTTTGTCCTCAGGGAAAACAGATTCCTTGGTATTTGTCAGGCAAATCAGAAAGATGAAATGTAAGTTTACATTTACAAATGGACATGTGTTGGGATTTTGAAACCTAATGTAGACTGTTTGCTTGATGTATTTCTTGAGTTCTGATGACCATGAGCTGACTTTTATATAGAGTGCCCTGGGTTCCTGAAGACTCACGGTTATTCCCAGGGGCAAGAGCAGGAAATCTAGGAAGGGAAACAAACTGAACCTCTTCTCTGACGCCCGTGGGCCTGCGCCACCCTGTGGCTACTTGTAGAAACACAGGAAACAGGGACACCAACAAACGTTAGGGGAAAAAAGCTCCCCTTTTCCAAGTCTTGCTGTAATTTCAGAAAAGATGAGCCAGAGCCCGGCATGGTGGGGAACGCTTGTCATCCCAGTACTTGGGAGGCTGAGACAGGAGGCTCTCAGGCTCTCAGGCAGCCTCAGCTACTTGGTGAGGCCCTCCACAACTTAGTGAGACCCTGTTTCAAAATAAAGAATAAAAATTAGGGGCTGGGAGTGTAGCTCAGAGGTAGAATGAGCCTAGGTTCAAACCCTAGCACCACAAAAAAAAAAAAAAAAAAAAAAAAAAAAGATGAGCCCGGTGTGTGGCCCACCCTTTAATCACAGTAGTTGGGAGGCTGAGATAGGAGGAGCACAGGTTTAATACCAGTCAGCAATTTAGCAAGGCCTTCAGCAACTTAGTGAGATGGCTTTATTTTGTTTTGTTTTTTTTGGTGGTACTGGAGGTGGAACCCAGAGGCTTTCTACCTCCGGGCTATACTCCCAAACCTATTTTATATTTTATTTGGAAACAGGGTCTCACTAAGTTGCTGAGATCCTCACTAAGTAGCTGAGGCTGGCTTCGAACCTGTGCAATCCTCCTGTCTCAGCCTCCCAAGCGCGGGGATTACAAGCGTGTGCCACCACGCCCGGCTGTGAGACACTGTTTTGTTTTGTTTTTTGTAGTGGTACTGGGGTTCCTGGAAGCCCTTCTACTTCCGGGCTACACTCCCAGACCTATTTTATATTTTTATTTAGAAACAGGGTCTCCTAAACCAGCACCGTGGCTGGCTTTGAACCTGCGAAATCTCCTGTCTCCGCTTCCCAAGTGCGGGGATTACAAGCATGTACCACCACGCCTGGCTGTGAGACACTGTTTTAAAATAAAAAATAAGAGCCGGGTGTGGTGGCGCACGCTTGTAATCCCAGCATTCGGGAGGCTGAGACCTGGAGGACTGTGGTTCGTGGACAGCCTCAGCTACTTAGTGAGGCCCTCTGCAACTCAGTGAGACCCAGTTTCAAAAAAATAAGAATAAAAATTAGCTTGGAGGTCAAATGCCCCTGGGTTCCATCCATAGACCCGCAAAAAAAATAAAATAAAAATAAAAAAATAAAAAATAAAACAGGGCTAGGGGTATAGTTCAGACGGAAAATGCTTCTGGGTTCAAACCCCAGTATTTAAAAAATAAAACCAAACCAGGAACATATGACTACTGGCTAACACTCTTTAGGACCCAAATTAAAAAGGGATAGAAGACCCAGATCTTCAAACCACCACTCAACATCCATATTTGAAAAGCAACCATTTATTAGAACCAATACAAGAATATGAAAAGAGGGAAAAGAGGAGGGTGGAAGAGGGGGAGAGAATGAGGTCTGAATCAGATGTCAGTTGTGGAAACACATAAATGCCTACTTTTAAACATTTACATTTAAAAGGTGAACATATATATAGATCACTATCCTTAAAAAAAAATCAAAAGCAGACATGTTTGGCTAAAATAAAACAAAGAAACACAACCAAAACTCCCCCACAAACCAAAAAGTCCAAGAGAATTCAATGTCTTATTTCCATTCAGAAATCTGGCTACACAGTGTGACTTGTTTTGCTTCGAGATGGCGCAGCGCTGGGAGGAACCCAGCCTCCTGCCTCTCCCAGAGCCATCCCGTGGGAGGTGGTGGGAGGCCAGCAGGTCACGCGCGAGTCAGCTCCTGGCTGCTTGGCAGGAGGTCAGACTGCCACTCTCCATCCTCCAGGACTCCACAGAAGCGTCCAGGACCGCCAGCGCTGGGCGAGCAGCGGGAGCAGAGTCCACAAGCACAGAGGACTGGAGCGGCTGTAGGGAGCCAGGGCCTTGTGCTTTTTCGTGGGTTACAAACTTAGGACCAACGAGGGGAAAGGAGAAAGAGCCCTACTGGGAAGAGGAGGCGGCTGAGGCCCTAAAGCAAGATGGAAAGAGCAAGGCCCTTGAGCCCACACTTGGGCGATAAAAATAGTGTCCAAGGTTTTCTCAGAAGGGAAAAAAGGTCAAGGTCAGGTTCAGAGAGGACACTGAGAGAGAGATTACAGATACTAAGTACAGTGAATTGGATGAAGCCTTAAAGATCAATGTCCAATTCTGGGTGTTACACATAGTTCTGGGGAAAAGCCCAATGTCGCTCTTGGTGAGGGATGAGGCGGCGGCTCAGGAGTATGAAGGGGTGCAGTGGCCTAGCAGTCCAGGGGTCATCTTAGGGGATGAAAAGCAACAGTAGAAATCAAAATCACTGAGGGCTGCTTTGCTCCTGAGACAGTCTGAGGTGGCTCCAAATCCTTGGGCGAAGGAACCTTAATTCCCACCTGCAGAGAAAGACAAGCAGTAGCACCCCTCCCTCATGATTCCCTAATCCAATGCTCTTGGGTTCAAAACAGCCTCTCTTTGTGAATGCGAGACAGAGAAAATGCTAGTGCCTTCCCCCATGACACCCTAAGTAAGTCTGGACTGTTAAGACTTCAACATTCATGAAAACACTGTCAACATCTGAACTAGCAGCTTTGATGAGGGGTGGGGGGCAGAGAAATTGCCGAGGCCACTAAGTAGTTCCAAACTTGGAGACACTCAGTGCGGTCTGAAGCCCGGCCAGGCTCAGCTTCGGCTTGAGGTGTCCTCTGCAGAGGACCCCGAAGTATTCTACCAACTCTGATTTACAATGCCTCACAACACCCCTGTGAGGTAGGTCAGTATTATCACCCCCATTTGACAGATGGGGAACTGAGGCGTTGAAAGGAAGGACTTGCCCAAGGTCAGCCATTACGAGTCAGTTGAGGAGGTTGGCACAGTCAGCATCCACTCAGCCCATCTTCCGGTCCTAGAGCCTGTCACTTCTCAGGGTACACTTGGGAGCAAAGGGGAGTTGGGAGGCGACTCACTCTGCAAACTAGACGAACATAATCAACCCTCAGGTATTCGCTGGGGGCCCGTTATTTATCTAGCATAACATGAGGAACCTTGGAGAAACCATCTGCTTCCGAAAATTATGTCAGTTGATGTTTTGAAAATAAGATTGCATCTCAAACACTCAAGACATGAATTCCTTTGGAAAAAAAATAAATCACTTAAAGAGGTCAGGGACTAAGTAACAAGGATTTCTCAGTTTTGTACTGAGTAACTCAGATTCTGAAACAAGAGCAGCGTCAGGCAGGAAGAAAGAGGACCTTGCCCCGGTGGGCTTGGCAGCGCTCTTGCAGGGCTGCAGGGTCCTGACACAGGGACCCGGCGCCCAAACACCCTCCCGCTGCTCCACGTCCTTCCCAACAGCATCTCTCCAACCGTCGGCCTCACCGCAACCCTGAGAGGTACAGCGTCTTCATAAACAGCTCAAGATGAAGAAAACAGGAACGGTGACCTCTGTAACTAGTCACAGAGACTCCTGATATTCTTTCCTCTCGCCAGAGGCGCGGCTCGTTAACACAGAAATTAAAGCAACGCTATCTTGTCAGGTGTTCTTAAGCAGTGTCTAGGCAGAACACCCCTCCTTCCTTCATGCCCCACACAGTACCCCTACAGCGGGACTCTTCATGTGACAGAAGCTCAAAGAATGACCGATCCACACAGTACAGTGCCCCGCCAGGAACACTCTAGTTCAGGGAACCATTCCAAGGCTTAAACATAACATAAACTGTTTTTTTCACGGACGGCTGATCACGATGGACAAATTCAGGTGATGAGAAAGTTCAAGGCAACTTTCAGCAATGACAGTTCAGATTTGGTCTGTTTTTAGGACCCTCTCCCAAAATAAAAGCTCCTTAAAAAGTGTGAACTGGCCACTTGGGCTTTGATCAATGGTTAGGGTCACACCTGTCAATGCCAGGGGACATCACCAAAAATAAAAAGATTAAAAAAAAAAAAAAGGAAAGAAAATGACAAGATAAAAAGTTCACTGCATTCAATTTGGCCTAATTTCTTGATAATAGTTTCCTATTAGATTTTCCGATTAATACTGATGGCTCTTACCTAGGCTGTGATAATTAGGTTTTGATCTATTATGACATTAACGATCACAATCAGTTGACTTTGAAATTGTCTTAATTAATGGCTCTTTCCCTGTTCGCTTTTGCCTCCAGAGAGGGATCCTCCCCTCCCCCAACTCCTTAACCCTTCTCCCACTTGACCTCAGAGGCAAACGCACTGGAGGAGCACTTCTTCCTACCAAGTAAGACTTAACCTATTTTAAAACATTTCTCTGACAGAGGAGCAACGTGAGATGATGTTAGATGAAATGAGGACCAAGAGAAAAGGCAACAGGAGAAACAACCAGTAAGAAAACTTCCATCTTAGAAAACAACCAATGTCAAGCATGATATTCAAGTGGCAGAAGGAACTAAAAAGACAAGATGAGGTAGATTAAAATTCAAGAAATTCAGCACAAAGCAAAAGTAGAACTGTTTTTGATGAAGTTACCCAAAGAACTCCACGCTGCAACTTTCCAGAAGAGTTAGTCTAATTTCTAGGAATTCTGACTTCCAAAGGTAGTCAACTCTCAATAATCCAGGCAGAGCTAAGAATCTTTTTCTTGTGATCACATGGGTCACAATGGACAACTTAGGATCAGACTGCTTCTTAACTAGGCGAGGCTTCGCCCCACACTAAATGAAGTCTGTGGCTGTAAGGTATACGAACTTCTGAGAAAGGGCTCCACATCCCTGACAGACCCTGCTGTGAAGCCCCCTCCTCAAGTGCTTGAACAAAACTATGCCACACATAAATAGACCTCAGGTGTGAAGACCAAGCCTTCTTAATAGATCTTGTCTATGTTGCAGACTTTTTTTTTTTTTAAAGCTGGCCTCATGTTCATTCCTCCACGAGGGATGAGAAACTAAAATAGGAGTTCTATTAGCAACTCTGGAAAAATGTCTGTAAGGAATAAATGTTATAAAACCCATAAATATGTTAACACACAACTGGATCTGCAACACAGCTAATGCTTCCCACAAGCAAAGATTAGGTATAGCCCCGAACACTTTGGCAAAGAGTCCAAACAAGGGACCCAAATCAGGGGTTCTTAACACCCACTCACCCGCTTTCTCAGGTGGGTGCTAGTTAGAAACGACAACATAGAATTGCTGTCATTTTTAATTTTCAGTTTTATTTTGTGGAATAAAACAAATCCTTGTTGTGTTCCATGGCCAGTGAGTTCAGTTCCTCCAAGGCCTTTCCACATATGAGCCAACTAATGCCATCCTCCTACTCTAGAGCCCAAACCTACAGCACCAGCCAAAACCAGAAATTTATACCCACTTGTAGCATTTATTACGCAAAATGATTAACAATCAGCTCATCTCATACCAATATAAAAATCCTGAGGGCAAGGAGAGCCTCCTTCTGAACTTTTGTGACTCCAGGCCAAAAAGTGTCTGTTGAATGAAACCCATGTTGATGTAATGTGGCTGGAATTTAGATAGCTCAATGCAAAACTGCCTGGAAGGGCCACCCAATTCAGAGCAGGTGCTTCTGTGTGTAAGGCCTGCAACACCTCTATCTTTGAAAACATGATTTATTAAGAGAGTGAAGCAGACATGAGATTGTAACACACAGGTTCCAGACCTTTCCCCTCTCTGCCTTGGCACAGGAATGCCTCATGTGTCTAAAACAAAGCATAGACCTCAAGACCTAGGTTTCCTCTGAAAACCTACACCAAAGAAATAGGGTCATGAACCCAAAAGGTAATTTCTCTTTAACCTGATTTTGTGAGATTCATTTCATTATCTAACAGGGAGGTCTCATGTCATCACAAAGTAGTGTTTTAGACCCTCAAATTTGAACCCTAATGCCAGAGGCAACCACTCTTCAGCCCAAACACAGATCCCTCTGTCTACCTTAGGTAAGCTGGGTTAACCCATATACCCAGCAAAATTTCAATATTTCAACTTTTCTCAGTGCCTTGTGATTTCCTTAGCCTGAACATAAGGAAAATAGACTGCAGGGTAGCTATAGGACAGCAATAAAAAGAATAAAGGATAGTAACTGCCTGAGGTATGGAACAGGACCAGCCTTTCATCAACCACAAAGAATAGTATGCAGATGTGGTTGGGACAGCCCAGGACCAGTGTCAGGAGCACTGTAGGTCCAAATGCTGTCCAGAGCTGTTTGAAGGAGGGGGTGGAAAAAAAGAAAAAAATACAAACACAACTCACTCCAGGTTTACAATGGGTGCTTCTGCCAGGCTGACCTTCCCCAATCAAGGATCAGGAGACCTGCTACACTGTCCTGGGTACCCTACTCTGATGAATGGAAGAAATTCGGCATTAAAAAGATATTTGAAAGTGAAGTAAACACAGAAAAAATATACTCTGGGCACCCGGGACCTAGGCATTTAAGTGCTTTGCAACTGAGTGCAGTGGCACACACCTGTAATCCCAGCTACTCAGGAGCCTGAGGCAGGAAGACTGCAAGTACAAGTTCCAGGCCAGCCTGGGCAACTTGGTGAGACCCTGTCTCAACATAAAAAATAAAAAGGACTAGGAACATAGTTCAGTGGTGGAGCTCTTACCTAGCATGTGCGAGGCCCTGGGTTTAATCCCCAGTACTGCAAGAAGCAAGAGGGCTTCGCCGATGGCTAACTCTTCAGAGGGGAGAAAGCTCCATGAAGCAGTTTTGTGTCAGAGGCTGCAATTCTCCAAGAGAGAGGACAGCTACTCGGCACTGACAGATGCTGGAGGCACAGGCAGGCATCTGCTTTCCTTTGTGCGAAGGGCTGAAATTAGTATTGGCGCCTCTGGTTCCCCATACTCCTATAGAACCAGCTGCGGGTAGCAAGGAGAGAAAAAAAGCTTTGTGGCAGTACTCAGAAGAAAACCATTCCATAAACTAAGGACAAAAAGAGAGTCAAGAGTATTAAAGGCGGGTGTGTGTGAGTATTTACTGACACTAAGATTATTTTGGTGAAAGAAAAAAACCCCAGATTTTGATGGATGCCTTAAACATTACCCATAACCTCAGCAAACAGTGTGCCCCAGGTTTCTCAGCACTAATCTTAGGGCAAATACCGTCATGCAGTTCACATGAAGCTCACGACCGAGAGGCATGCACGAGCTACCTGGATAATGTCGTTTGCTGCAACAGCAAATTGAGACCCTGATCGCTTCCTCAGGAACTCGGGCTACTTCTGTCCTATTCTTCTCTACCCTAATCGATATCCTAGGGTACTTGCATGACAAGTCTGATTTCTGACCATCCTTTCTTTCTTTTTCTTGCCCATTAGATTAAGTATAAACACCCTCAATTATTCAGCACTTGATTCAGCCTCTTAATTCCTTCAGAGAGCCAAGGAATATGAAGATAAAACTCTCCCCCACGTGAGGTATGGGTTATGAGCTCTCACCCAATTGCATTACCATTCAGAAAGATTTTCCTGGCTGACTTAAACCAAAAGCTCCATTGTTCCAGTCTGTCATGCAGCAACAGCTGTCTTCTCAACTGTGCAGTATAATTTCCGACATAATTTATACAAGCACACAGAATTCAATCAGCAGCTGAGCAGGGAAGCAATGTTAACAAATGCTATGAATGAGGAGATGATTTGCATATTACTTGGCTCATCTGTGGACTGGAGCAATCCATCCATTCCTCTCATTACTATGAATAATCTAGAAATGGTTGACTGCTCCTGGCCAGACAGCTATGTTTTAAAAATCAAAAGTAACAACAAAATGGCCGCGCTGGCTGGTGAACTCTAGAATTAAGGCTACTTCAAGCATTTATTCTTATTTCTTCAGCTTTGGGGCTGGGGCAAGGATGCTCAAAACCCTGCTATTTTCTTACTTTTAGTCCTGATTCTCTAGCCCTCTTCAACTACAAGATGAAAAGGATAGAGACGTAGGGCGTATCTTAGGAGACAAAAGCAGGACATGATTAGAGAAATCTCTCAGTACAACGGCAAAGCAAGAGAAAACCAAAAGGGAACCATTGTGCTGAACAGGAAGAGAAGTCTGTGTCGACATGCTAATGCCAGGGCCCGTCACTCTCTGAGGTGGTAAGCTTTCCACGGAAATGCATTCTAACAAATAAGACATAAGAAAGGAGTCTGAGGGTAAAAAGGGGAAGAGCATTAAAACTTTGGGGACCGATGGCAGATCCACAAGTCAAAAAGGCAGAAAAAAACTTACGACTATATCTGCTATGAATACTTAAAATTGATATTGTGGCCAATGGCTCCCCTCCAAGAATTCCCCACTGAAAATAATGTCATGGAAGGGAAACTTGGGTCCACTGAGGAGTGAGAGTCGGGTTTGAAGCCTCTTTGGTAAACAGAAATGCTTTGGGAGGCCACAAAAGTTGGCAGGGTTGGAGGGTGCCTAGCACCTTGGCACAAGCAAGCACCAGACAATCATACCCACATAAATAGTCTAAATATGAGGGATGGAAGGAAGAATACGTGCAGGCCATGTGATAAAGACAACTATATCCTGCCCCTACCCCATCACCCTCCTATTCTACAGCCTAGAATCTCCAAGTTATTTGCCATTTTATGACAAAGTGACACAACCTTAGAGACGCAGAGTCGGGGATTGCTAAGAACAAGGCCAAAAGTCCTGGGGCTAAAAGGAGGGCCTTGACAAATTTCAATGCAAGATTTTAAAGTCCTCAAAAGGACGGATTTATTCTGGGAGAATGGGCAAAGGTGAACAACAGAAGGTAGCCCAGAAGACCACACCAGGAACCCTGTATCCTCCTGGGTAGAGCTAACCACGGCTGGGAAAGCCCCAACAGGTGGGCAGTTGCTACTGGCTTTTTAAAAGATGGGCAACAGCCTTTCCATTCATCTCACCACGTCAAAACCAAGGCCAGCCGTCATCAACATGTTCTAAGAAACAAAGCAAGAAACCAAAAGTCATCATTGTAATAAAATCCCCCAATCTAAAAAGCGACCAACCCTGAAAAGATCAAGACTTTAAGATGATTAAAAAGTTAAAACTCATCTTGAGGTCATAGGGGAGCTGAAGGAAGAGATCAGGGCAAAGGAAAAACTCGTGGGAATGACACACAGTATGTGGATGGCTGGTCTTCACAGAGACACTTAGCATGAGTCAGACCATCAGTTATGTTACAAGAGAACCAATACCAACATTTCTCCCGCGGAGCACAGTGATAAGCACATTTTTTATGGATGTGTTCGGGATAGAAGAGGGTGGGCAGAAGGGAGAGGAGGCAGGGAAGTGAATGTATTATGTACAAAGAGAACCGATAGAGACCACCCCCTCCTTTAGCTCTTTGCGGTTTCTTTCTCTTTGTTTTCCGCATCCTCAGGATACGCATGCCACGTCAGTCTCTCTTCATAAAATGCTATCACAATTTGTGGACATTTCACATTAGCTTCTTTTGCAAGAACCAGGTCTGCTTCATCTGTGTCTTTCCTGGAGAGAAAAAAACATGACGCTTCAAAGGAGGAATGAGAATGAGAGACTCTGTCCAAATGTAGATTTTTGTCATTAGACAGATTTAGCTGACTTGATTTCATGGTGAAAAGAAGCCTGTGAGGGCTGAGGGTGTAGCTCAGTGGTAGAGCAAGTACTTAGGAGTAAAAGGCCCTGAATTTGATCCCCAGCACCAAAAGGAGCAAACAAACAACCCTAACAGTTGTTTGTTTGTTTATTTATTTTTGCAGCACTGGGGATTGGATTGAACCCAGGGGCATTCTAACTCCAAGACACACCCCAACTCTATTTTTTTTTCTTTTTTTGGCACTAGGGATTTAACACAGGTACATTCTATCTCGGGGCTACACTTCCAGGCCTATTTTATTTTTTATTTGGAAACAAGGTCTCGCTAAGTTGCTGAGGTGGAGGCTGGCTTCAAACCTGCGATCCTCCTGTCTCAGCCACCCAAGTACTGGGATTACAAGCACTGCCGCCAGGGCTGGTTTTCTTATTCTTTATTTTGAAACAGAGTCTCAACTAAGTTGTTGCCTCGCTAAGTAGCTGAGGCTGCCTGCAAACCTGCAATCCTCCTGTCTCAGCCTCCCAAATGCTAGGATTACAAGCCTGTACCATCACACCTGACTTGAATAAATATAATTTAACTACTATTATTAGAAAGATGAGAGCTGGGCGTGAAGGCGCATGCTTGTAATCCCAGCATTCGGGAGGCCGAGACAGGAGAATTATGGTTCAAGGACAGCCTCAGCTACTTAGTGAAGCCCTTTGCAACTTAGTGAGATTCTGTTTCAAATTAAAGAATATAAAATAGGGCAAGGGTAGCTCAGAGATTAAATGCCCCTGGGTTCCATCCTCAGACCTGCAAAAAAAAAAAAAAAAAAAAGAAAGAAAATTTAGCTGCAAATTTCAATTATGCAAGCCCTACTGCCAAATACTATCTATCTATATCTATCTATCTATCTATCTATCTATATATATATATATATATGGCAGAAGGAAAAAGAAAAAAAAAAGACAATGGGTGTGGCGGTACACACCTGTAATCCTAGTACTTGGGAGGCTGAGGCATGAGGATCTCAGGTTTGAGGACAGCCTCAGCAGCACAGTGAGACTCTCAGCAATCTAGCAAGACCCTGTTTCAAAACAAAAAATAAGCCGGGCATGGTGGTGCATGCTTATAATTCCAGCATTTGAGAGGCTGAGACAGGAGGATTGCAGGTTCGCAGCCAGCCTCAACTACCTAGTGAGGCCCTCTGCAATTTAGTGAGGCTCTGTTTAAAAAAAAAAAAAGGGGGGGGGCTAGGTGGGAGTGTATCTTGAAAGTAGATTGGCCCTGAGTTCAGTACCTAGTACCACAAAAAAATAAGAAAATGAAACAGCCATGGGTGTAACTCAGAAGAAGAATGTCCCTGGGTTTAATCCCCAGTACCACAAACAAAATAAAATACATTTCTTCTGAGATGTGAACAAAGAAAAACATACTTTCTTTTCTTTCTTTCTTTTTCTTTGCGGTACTGGGAATGGAACCCAAGGGCATTGTACCTCCAAGCTATATACCCAGCCCTATTTTTTAGTCTTTTTATTTTTTGAAACAGGGTCTAAGTTACAAAAGGCCTCGCTAAGTAACCGAGGCTGTCCACAAACTGCAATCCTCCTGTCTCAGCCTCCCAAGCGCGGGGATTACAAGCGTGCGCCACCAGCCCAGCTCATACTTTTTTAGAAAAGTATTTTAGCGTCGGGCGTGGTGGCGCACGCTTGTAATCCCCGCGCTTGGGAGGCGGAGACAGGAGGATCGCGCAGGTTCGAAGCCAGCCGCGCGCGCTGGCTTAGGAGACCCTGTTTCTAAATATATAAAATAGGTCTGGGAGTGTAGCCCGGAGGTAGAAGGGCTTCCAGGAACCCCAGTACCACACACACACACAAAAAAAAGTATTTTAATTCATAGAGTTAAATATTATGGAAGAAAGGGAATGGAAAACACAGAGCTCAGAGCAGGTACTTAAATTCTGGACCATTGTGGAAAAAGTTAGATAATACTTAAGTATAAAGCCGGGCGTGGTGGTGCACGCTTGTTAATCCCCACGCTTGGGAGGCTGAGACAGGAGGATCACACGGGTTCGAAGCCAGCCTCAGCTACTTAGTGAGGCTCTCAGCAACTTAGTGAGACCCTGTTTCCAAATAAAATATAAAAAAGGTCTGGGAGTATAGCCCGGAGGTAGAAAGACTCTGGGTTCCACCCCCAGTACCACAAAAAAAACAAAAAACAAAAAACAAAACAAAACAAAAAAAACCATAAGTATAAGTAATACAAGTAGCTGAGTAGGAAAACGAGGTCAATATAGCGCCTTAGTTTTTTTTTTTTTTTTAATGGAACTAGAGATTGAACCCAGGGGCATTCTACCTCCAAGCTATACCCACAGCCCTATCTTTTATTCTTTATTTTGAAACAGAGCCTCACTAAGTGGCAGTGGGCCTCACTAATAGCTGAGGCTGGCCATGTACCTGTGATCCTATTATCTCATCCTCCCAGGTCCTGGGATTACAATCATGAGCCTGCCCTACAGCCACCAAGCCCGGCCTATAGCTCCTTACTTCTAATACAGTATAATGATTCTTCAAATATAGGTTTCTAAGCCAGGTATGATGGCATATGCCTGTGATTCCAGTACTTGGGAGGCTGAGATAGGAGGATCACAGGTTCCAGGACTGCCTCAGCAGCAAGCAGTGAGACTCTCACCAAGCCCTGTTTCCAAATAAGAAATAAGCCGGGCGTGGTGGCGCACGCTTATAATCCCAGCATTCGGGAGGCTGAGACAGGAGGATCGCGGTTCGCGGACAGCCCTAGCTACTTAGTGAGGCCCTTTGCAACTCAGTGAGACCCTGTTTCAAAAAATAAAGCATAAAAAATGGGGCTGGGGGTGTA
This sequence comes from Muscardinus avellanarius, assembly GCF_963383645.1. Lineage (NCBI taxonomy): Eukaryota > Metazoa > Chordata > Mammalia > Rodentia > Gliridae > Muscardinus > Muscardinus avellanarius. Next base: position 66,731,675 of record NC_137797.1, on the reverse strand, counting down.
GTTTAAAGGTAGAATGCCCCTTGGGTTCCATCCCCAGTACTGAGAAGAAAAAAAAAAGAAAATAAAAGAAAGAAAGAAAGAAAGAAAGAAAGAAAGAAAGAAAGAAAGAAAGAAAGAAAGAAAGAAAGAAAGAAATTGGGCTGGGTGTACTCAAAGGTAGAATGCCTCTGAGTTTAATGCCTAGTACCAAAGGGGGGAAAAAAGGTTTCTGGATAATTTAGCAGCAGCATCTGATCAAATAAAGCCTTTGATTGTATAATTTTTAGGGTAATTAGCTTTCTCAGTGGCACTAGAGCACAAACCCTCTACATACCACACTTAGAAAAGACAGGTAATGAGGGCCACACCACAAATCACCTTGTCTTTTAAGAAACTAAACTGAGAGGAAGTATTCCACATTCTTCTCAGGGCCACTCTCTACGAGATGAAGCAACCTACACTCCAGCCAACATCAGTCTTCACGCTGTTTGTTAGGACTCTTCCTCTTTTCGCCGTCAGTCAATGGTCTTGGTCCTCCAGGATGGGAGAAAGCCTCATTCAACTCCTATCCCGACGCCACAGGCTCATGGTCTCACAGTAAATGATTCATTACTGTGTCAACACATGGTTAGGCCATGTTTTATGTTTCCATTTCAAATTTACCTTTTCCTGGGATGTGGGTTACTAGAATCTGGCTTAATACCAAAATTTAAGAATATCATAAAGCCGAGCATGGTGGCGCATGATTGTAATCCCAGTATCTGGGAGGTTGAGACAAGAGGATCGCAGTTCACAGACAGCCTCAGCTACTTAGTGAGGCCTTCTAAAACTCAGTGAGACCCTGTTTCAAAAATAAAAGAATAAAAAAGGGATGGGGGTATAGCCTGGAGGTACTAGGTTCCATCCCCAGTACTACAAGAAAAAAAAAAAAAAAAGAATACCATAAATCCATTCTGAAGTGTAATTCCCATTACATGCTAGACAGTTGGCATCAGTTAATGCTGACACTGAAAATTCTTGTTTGGGAATTCTCAGTCTTGACACCTGTCTTTTGCAGTACTGGGGATGGAACCCAGGGACAATCTACCTCCGAGCAATACTCCCAGCCCTATTTAATTTTTTTAATTTCTTTTGAAACAGGGTCTCACTGGGTTGCAAAGGGCCTCTAAAAGTATCTGAGGCTGGCTTTGAACCTGCATAACCCTCCTGCCTCAGCCTCCCAAATGCTGGGATTACAAGCGTGCACCACCACTCCCATCTCTGACACCTATCTTAAATACAAGTTCAAGTCATTGCAAAGAAATATAATAGTAAAGTGAGGCCCAACATCTCTCACCATTTCATCAGGAACATTAAATCGCCACAGGAATCCGTCGCCCCAATGATCTTCTCTGGCTCCAGTCCTCTCTCAAAGCCCCGAGCGATATCATTGCTCTGCTATAAGTGGAAGATGAAGAGAGGTTACAGCTTAAAAAAAAAAAAATCTGTTGCTCAGCTCAACAAAGCATAGCCTATGTTAGTATCACTTAATGCCATTTCTATACCCAATTCAGAAAAAAGATTGAGAACTTAAATATATTATCAGGTCAGCTAGTGACAATAACCATGCTAAAATGTGTGTGTGTGTGTGTGTGTGTGTGTGTGTGTATGTGTGTGTGTGTGTGTGTGTGTATGGATGCTGGGGATTGAATTCTATGTCTGATCTATACCTCCAGCCCTATTTTTTATTTTTATTTTGAAACAGGGTCTCACTATGTTGATGAGTCTCACTCCTTGCTGAGGCTCTCCTAGAACCTGTGATCCTCCTGCCTCAGCCTTCCAAGTACGGGGATTATAGGCTTATGCTATTACACCCGGCTCCAAGAGATATATATATATATCCAAATAATATATATATATAAAAATAAATATATCCAGCTCCAATATATATATATATATATATATATATATATATATTTTTTTTTTTTTTTTTGCAGTGGAACCCAGGGTAGAACCCAGTGGGGGGGGCATTCTACCTCTGAGCGATACCCCCCAGCCCTATTTTTTATTCTTTATTTTGAAACTGGGTCTCACTGAGTTGTAAAAGACCACAGTAAGTAGCTGAGGCCGTCCGCGAACCTGGATCCTTCAGTCTCAGCCTCTCGAATGCTGGGATGACAAACGTGCACCACCACACCTGGCTCCAAGAGATATTTTTAAAAGAAGATGCAGTTGTCCTTCCTGGTATTCCCTGTAAAATATTAGGTATGACCCCTAAAAGTCTTTAACAGACTATGAGATATCTGGAATCATCACTTAGGAATTCCTCTAATCCCACTCACTCCAAACCTCCTTAATATGGTAAACTGACAGCCCAGCATGGTGGCTTGGGAGCCGGAGACATGAGGATAGCACAGGTTCGAAGCCAGCCTCAGCTGGCTCAAGAGACCCTGTTTCCAAATAAAATATAAAATAGGTTTGGGAGTGTAACCCGGAGGTAGAAGGCCCCTGGGTTTCATCCCCAGTACCACACACACACAAAAAAAGGTAAACTGACTACCCCTATGCAGTGGCTTTTGTGTGTGTGTGTGGAGCTGGGGATGGAACCCAGGGGTATTTGACCTCCAAGCTACACCCCCTGCCCTTTTTTTTTTTTTTAATTCTTTATTTTGAAACAGGGTCTCACTAAGTTGCAGAGGGCCTCATTAAGTAGCTGAGGCTGTCCGCGAACCGCGATTTCCTCGATCCTCCGGTCTAGGCCTCCCAAAAGCTGGGATTACAAGCATGTGCCACCACGCCCGGCTTGCTGTGGCTTTTGAGATGATTCAAAAAAAAGTCCATGTTTACTATAACTAAACATTTTTGCACTTAAAAAACTTCAAATATAGCTGGGCGTGGTGGCGCACGCTTATAATTCCAACACTTGGAAGGCTGACACAAGGAGGATCGATCGCACAGGTTTGAAGCCAGCCTCAGCAACTTAGTGAGACGTTTCCAAATAAATATAAAATAGGTCCGGGACTATAGCCTGGAGGTAAAAAAAAAAGTCCCTGGGTTCTACCTCCAGTACCACCAAAAAAAAAAAAACCACACACACACTTCAAATATAGCCAGGCGTGGTGGCACATGCTTTTAACAAATCCCAGCATTTGGGAGGCTGAGACAGGAGGATCATGTAGGTTCGAAACCAGCCTCAGCTACATAGTGAGACCCTTTGCAACTCAGTGAGACCCTGTCTCAAAATAAAGAATAAAAAACAGGGCTGGGGGGGGGTGTGTCACTGCAAACAAACCAACCAACCCACAAGAACTTCAAATATACCACCTCTCTCTTTATCTTTAGTTTTTAGACTTTTAATTTGCTGTAACACTGACCAATGACTTCAATACGTCTTCTCACAGTCATCTAGATTATGAAAGCACAGATGTAAGAATTCTAGGAAGCCAGTACCATAAAGCAGCACATTTTGATAATCACAGACACCAGTGCCCTTGGTCCTGGGTTGGAAGAGACCCTGGTGTGCCTACCCTCCCTGCGTGGATGATCTGTCAGCATGACAAGGCAGAATGGACTGTGATTACAAAGCAATTAACCAATAATTCATGAGGAGAGCGTTGAAATTTGGTCTAAATGTAATCGTAAAAATCTGAACAAGATTTTACGATTTTAGGAACGGCTCTAGGTGTAGCAGCACTGGTGAAAGCAAAGAATTTTACATAAATCAGATAATCTTGTAAAACTTCTTTATGAAGATAACGCAGGTTTACTTAGTAGCTGCACACAAAAAATTTAGAAAGACTATCCAAATGAACAAAATCTCTGGTATCTAATTTCATAGTAAGCTCTCTTTGATCTGATATTCACTTTACATTCCTGAGAGATAAGAAAGCATGCAGATTCCAAGTGATCCCCAAAGATACCAGAGTCACAGTAAGAAGGAAATTCCATGCATGGAACAAGGGAAGATACTGACTTTTAAAAACATAGCCTCTTTTGGGGGCGCTTAAGGGGAAGAGGTTCCCAGATGTGCACACAGCTGCTCACAGCTGGAATGCTGGCGCATGGACCGAGCAGTAAATCATAGCTGGCGGCTGAAAACAGTTTGCCACATAGGGAGGGAAGAGAGGGGGATGGAAGAAAAATGTTCAAGCTGCTGAAAAGGAGCCGAGGCGAAGAAAATGCTAAAATCATCATGCAGGCAGTAATCTTAAATCAGGCATAATACCGACTAACAAATTTCTTCTGCAGTGGTCTAAAGAAAGAAACACAATCCCCCCTGTGCCTTTAAAACATACAATCACCCATCTTCCCAGCTGCCTACCTGACAGCCGCCTGTACTGCTGAGAATGCTATCAAGGGCCCCAGATGAGCATTTCAATGAAGGGCCGTGTGGGGGGTTGTTTTCAAGGTCAGAAGCTTCAGAACCTCGCCTAGGCACAAACTCTGCACTGGTTGGCCAGTGGCACTGCACCCAATTATTTAGACTGCTCCTTTTTATTTACTTTTATTTTTTATTTTATTTATGTGTGTGTGTGGTGCTAGGGATGGAGCCCAGAGGCATTTTACCTCTGAGCTATACCGCCAGTCCAATTTTTTTTTTTTATTCTTTATTTTGAAACAGGGTCCCACTGAGTTGCAGAGGGCCTAAATACCAGAGGCTGGCTGCAAACCTGCAATCCTCCTGTCTCAGCCTCCTGAATGCTGGGATTACAAGCGTTCACCACCACACCCAGCTAGGAGGCTCCTTTTTTTTTGGACTGGGGATGGAATGCAGGGGCATTCTATCTCCGAGTTACACCCCCAGCCCTATTTTTTCCTTTATTTGGAAACAGGGTCTTGCTAAGTTGCAGAGAGCCTCACTAAGTAGCTGAGGCTGGTCACGAACCTGCGATCCTCCTGTCTCAGCCTCCCAAGTACTGGGATTAGAGCATGTACCACCACATCCGGCAGGACTGCTCCTTTTTAAAAGGACAGGAACCCTAGGGCTGAAGACATGTACACTGACTGTCACAAATGCCTTGTTGGAAGCTTTATACCATATTGTTTTTGCTTTTAAAGTTAACTAGAAAATGAATCAAATAAAAGTAGAATACAAAAGACTTAAAAGAAAGTCCAAGCCGGGCGTGGTGGCACATGCTTGTATTCCCAGCACTTGGGAGGCTGAGACAGGAGGATTGCACAGGTTCAAAGCTGAGTGAGGCTCTCAGCAATTTAGTGAGACCCTGTTTCCAAATAACGTATAAAATAGATCTGGGAGTATAGCCCAGAAGTGGTAGCAAAGCTCCTAGGTTTCTGCCCCAGTACTACACACCAAAAAAAAAAAAAAAAAAAAAAAAGGAAAGGAAAGAAGAGAAGAGAAGAGAAAAAGAAAAGAAAGAAAGAAAATCCACAGTGGGCAAGGTGGTGCACACTTGTAATCCCAGTCCTTGGGAGACTAAGACAGGAGGATTGCAGGTTCAAGGACACCCTCAGCAATTTAGTGAGACTGTCAGCAACTTAGTGAGACCTTGAAAAATAATGAAATAAGAAATAAAGTTGAATAAGAAATAAAGAAGCCGGGCGTGGTGGCGCACGCTTGTAATCCCTGCGCTTGGGAGGCTGAGACAGGAGGATTGCAGCCAGCCTCAGCTACTTAGTGAGGCTCTCAGCAACTTAGTGAGACCCTGTTTCCAAAAAAAAAAAAAAAAAAAAAAAAAGATCTGGGAGTATAGCCCAGAGGTAGAAAGCCTCTGGGTTTCACCCCTAGTACCACCAAAAAAAAAAAAAAAAAAAAAAAAGAAAAAAAGAAAAAAAGAAAAAGAAAGAAAGAAGAAATAATATTGGGCTGAGGGGTGAGGGGTGTAGCTCGAAGGTAGAATGCCTCTGGGTTCAATCCCCAATATCACACACACAAAAATAAACAAACAGGTAAATAAAACCCAGTCTTAGCTCCTCTGAGAAGGAAAAGCATTCTCAAACCCTTATCAGTATAGTATATCATAATGATATACAGACCTCACCAGAATAGTGCAGTTTTTAAAATAAGGTTGTAAAAAAGAGAATCAGAGAAACAAATAAGGAAACAGACGGTAATTGAGGGTCCGCTCCCACTTGCAGCCCTCCGTCTTTCATGCTCATTTTAATTTAAGCTGATCTCCCATTTCTTCCTCTGGAGGAGCCTTTGTAAAAACCCTGATGTCTAGATCTACCCTATGCAAACTCCCATTTAGCTTGTCTCGGGTGCATCATGGGCGCTGGGAATTCTTTAAAGCACCCCCACCCCACCCCCCAGTGATTCTACCGCACAGCCAGGTTCAGAGCTAGTGCTCTAGAAGGACGGGTATTCCAGCAGAATGAAGACAAACAGGGATGCCTGTGGCAGTGATGCAGAAGATTCAGAACTAGACTTATGCTTTTATTTTATTAAACTCTAAGTGTATGATATATCCTTCACCACAGAGGCCTTCATCACCTTGAAAGAAATGAAAGGAGTAAAAGCTGGGGGTGGGGTGTGTGTGTGCGCAGGCGGACGAAGATGTAAAGGAAAGAAAGAGGCGATAATAGTGCTTGAGCTATTACTCCAGGGCTAAAGATCAGAAGGATTAAAGCAACCGAACCAAATCAAAATTTTATAAATACATATTCCAAATCAAATGATAAAGAGATTCAAAAGGAAGATGAAAACTAATTTGTTCTTTGGAGTATGTAAATATAATAAGGTCAAGAGACAATGTAAATAAATGCCAATGAATTGTATCCTTTAAAATGGTTAACTGTGCTGGGTGTGGTAGCCCACGCTTGTAATCTCAGCATTTGGAAGACTGACTAAGGAGGACTGTGGTTTGCGGACAGCCTCAGCTACTTAGTGAGGCCTTTTGCAACTTAGTGAGACCCTGTTTCAAAAATAAAGAATAAAAAAATAGGGCTGGGAGTAAAGCTCAGAGGTAGAATTCCTCTGGAACAGAGGTAGAATTCCTCTGGGTTCCATGCCCAGTAATGAAAAAAAAAAAAAAGTTTAATTGCATATTATGTGAATTTCACCTCAATTAAAGAATATAAAAGGGTTGAAAATAAATGCTAGCATTGGAACAAAAGAAAACAAGTGGTAAAAATTTCAAAGCTCGTTTCCATCCTCAAAAAATCATCAAAGATGTTCCTTCTCTAAAATAACTAAACCTTCTGTTTGTGGAGAAGGCAGAGTGGTTTAATGTTTTATAGACTTAATTTTGACCACAAATTACATTTCACACTGTGCCAGGAGGGGGCGCTGTAGTTAATCAACAAACTTCCCTGAAAGCTCTTTTGTTCAGCAATTTACCTTATAGGTAAGAAATATAGCTAAACAGAAATAGCTAAGATAAGGCCCCCAATTTGTTTGGGTGGGGTGGCAAAAGAATACTTCATGGATGTGATGGTTTAGATTCAAAGTGTTCCCCAAAGGCTCTTGTGTTGAAGGTTGGATCTCCAATGCAGCCAGCAGAGGTGGCTTGGGGAGCAGCAGAGGCTGGGGGGAGGTGGGTCAAGCCTGATGGAAGGAGGTGAGTGCGAGAGGGAGAGGCCAGCCACTGGGCCTCTCTGATCCCCTCCCTCCCTCCGCCCACCTGCTGGGAAGTGAACAGCTTCTCCCACCACTCCCTGGGGCCCGGCGCTGCTCTGCTCCTCCGCAGGCCCAAAGCAAGGGAGCTGACCAAGCATGGACTGCAACCTCTGTGAGTCAGAATCAACCCCCTCTTCTAAGCTGTTTTCCAGGTTATCTGTCCCAGTGAAGAAAAGCTACCTCACGGGGAAAGGAAAAGGAAACTTACCTCTCTCTTTTTTTTTGATTTGATATCATCAGCACTGTTTGAGAAATTGGATTTCCTCTTGTTGCTCTCTGACTTCTCCCTGGGCTTGTTATTTTCACCCTCCTTCATCTTCTTATACTTTTTCATAAACTCAGAAATTAGCTCAGGGCAATCCAAGTTCTTCTCTGGTTCCCAGGTATTGTGCTCCCTGGGAAAAAGAACGGAGAAAAAAGAAAAAGGGTAAGAGGAGAGGAAGGAAAACAAGGCCTTATTTTATTTACTTATTTTTATGTGTGTGGTACAAGGAACTGAACCCTGGGGCAGTCTACCTTTGAGCCATACCCCTAGTCCTTCTTATTTTTGTTATTACTGCTATTATTATTTTTGTTTTGAAAACGGACTTCGCTAAGTTGCTGAGGACCTCACTGTTACTGAGGCTGATCCTCTTGTCTCAGCCTCCCAAGTACTTGGATTACAGATGTGCATCTCCATGCCTGGCCCCAGTATCTTATTTTATTTATTTATTTTGTGGTACTGGGGGTGGAACCCAGGGGCTTTCTACCTCTGGGCTATACTCTCAGACCTATTTTATATTTTATTTGGAAACAGGGTCTCATTAAGTTGCTGAGAGCCTCACTAAGTAGCTGAGGCTGGCTTTGAACCTGTGCAATCCTCCTGTCTCAGCCTCCCAAGCACAGGGATTACAAACGTGCTTCACCATGCCTGGCATCAGTGCCCTATTTTAAAGAAGACATGATGGAGACTAGAGTCCCATCCTGACATGCGCTTGTCCTGATGCTAGAGTTCTCGGGAAGACTTTGCTGGTCTAGATTCACTAGTGCCTTGATGCTCAGATCAGAAACATGTCCTGGCCGGGTGTGGTGGCGCACACTTGTAATCCCAGCATTCGGGAGGCTGAGACCAGAGGATCGCAGTTCGCAGACAGCCTCAGCTACTTAGTGAGGCCCTCTGCAACTCAGTGAGATCTGGTTTCAAAAGAAAAAGAAAAAAATAGGGCAGGGGGTGTAGGTTGGAGGTCGATTGCCCCTGGGTTCCATCCCCAGACCCGCAAAAAAAGAAAAAGAAAAAGAAAAAGAAACATGCCCTGCCCTGGGCCCCTAAAATTTGGATGGGCCTGTCTCATTCCTTATGCCAATCAGGGAGTTGATATCTGCCATAGTATTTTTATTTTCTTCTGCAGTAATGGGGATTTGAACCCAGGGGCATTCTATCACTGAGCTACATCCCAGAGCTATTCTTCATTTTGAAACAGGGTCTCACTAAGTTGCTTGGAGGTAGAATGCCCCTGGGCTCAATCCCCAATACCACACAAAAGGGAAAAAAAAAAACCAAAACAAAACCAGATTTGACCAGGCATGGTCAAACTGGGATTGTAATCAATCCCAGTACTTGAGAGGCTGATACAGGAGGACTGCAGGTTTGATGCCAGCCTCAGCAACTTAGTGAGACCCTGTTTCCTCTTTTTCTTATAATGGAACCAGGGATTGAAAGCAAGTCCCCCTCTTTATTCTTTACTTTGAGTTACATCCCCAGTCCCCCTCTTTATTCTTTACTTTGAAACAGGGTCTCACTAAATTGCAGAGGGCCTCACTAAAGTAGATGAGGCTGGCCATAGCCACTTGGTAAAAAAATGCTAAGCACTGCCGGGTGTGGTGGCGCACGCTTGTAATGTAATCCCCGCACTTGAGAGGCTGAGACAGGAGGATCGCACAGGTTCGAAGCCAGCCTCAGCTACTGAGAGAGGCTCTCAGCAACTTAGTGAGACCCTGTTTCCAAATAAAATATAAAATAGGTCTGGGAGCATAGCCCGGAGGTAGAAAGCCTCTGGGTTCCACCCCCAGTACCACAAAAAAAAAAAAAAAAAAAAAAAAGCTAAGCACTTTAGGACTGTCTATGGTTATTTAGAATAAGATAATCTGAAGCAGGGCATGGTGGCGGACGCTTGTAGTCCAGTATTTGGGAGGCTGATATAGAATTGTGGCCAGCCTCAAATATTCAGTGGGGCCCTCCACAACTTAGGGAGACCTTGTTTCAAAATAAAGTATTAAAAATAGGGCTGGAGCCGAGCATGGTGGCACACACTTGAAATCCCAGCATTCTGGAGGTGGAGACCAAAGGATCGCGGTTCTCAGACAGCCTCAGCCGCTTAGTGAGGCCCTTCTCAACTCAGTGAGAGCCTGTTTTGAAAATAAATAGTATAAAAAAATAGGGCTAGTGGTGTTGTTCGGAGGTAGAATGCCCCTGGGTTCCATCCTCAGTACTGGGGGTGGGGGGAGGCAGGACTGAAGGTGTAGCTTAGAGGTAGAATACCCGTGGGTTCCACCCCCAAGACTACAAAAATAAACAAAAAAATAAAAAGATACACCTATAACCTGGAAATACATCATAAAAGCCGCTTCTAACTGGGTGTGGTGGTATATATATATGTTAATACTAGTACTTGGGAGGCTGAGACAGGAGGATCACAGGTTTGGGACCATTCTCAGTAACAGAGAAACTCTCGTCAACCTAGCAAGACTCCGTTTCAAAACAAAAACTAAAAAGGGTTTGGGGGGAATAGCTCAGAGGTAGAATGCCCTCCGAGGTTGACTCCTTAGATTCAATCCCTCATACCATTAAAAAACAAAACAAAACATAGCTTTAGGTTTAAATAGTTTCAATACATGCATATTAATCTAACTCAAATAGGAAGCAAAATAATGGGAAAACCACAATCTCTTCACTCTAGACCTAAATAGCTTTCTACAAAACAGCTTAAGGATTCAACAAAGTTCACTACTACTACTACTACTACTACTACTACTACTATTACTACTACTATTATATCCTCCTCCTCCTCCTCTTTCTTCTTTTTTGGGATGGAACCCAGGGGCATTCTACCTCTGAGCTATAACCCCAGCCCTATTTCTTATTCTTTATTTTGAAACAGGGTCTCACTGAGTTGCAAAGGGCCTCAGTAAGTAGCTGAGTCTGTCGGGGAACCTCAATCCTCCTGTCTCTGCCTCCAAAATGCTGGGATTACAAGTGTGTGCCACCAAGCCCGTCTCTGAAATTTACTTCTAAATTATTTCAGCTAATTTTGGAAAAGCCTTTTACATCTCTTCTCTCAACAGGAAAAAAAACACAAAACAAAAATACAGAAAACCACACAATAAGTGTCCCCCAAACCCACATACTATATACTTTACTACTGCAGAGAAAATCAAGACAACAAAATCAAGAGACATGCCTACACTAACATAAAAAGTAGTGGCTTGCCGGGCGTGGTGGCGCACGCTTGTAATCCCCGCGCTTGGGAGGCAGAGACAGAATGATCGCGCAGGTTCGAAGCCAGCCGCGCGCGCTGGCTTAGGAGACCCTGTTTCCAAATAAAAATATAAAAGTAGGTCTGGGAGTATAACCCGGAGATAGAAGGGCTTCCAGGAACCCCAGTACCACCAAAAAAAAAAAAAAAAAAAAAGTAGTGGCTTGGGGGTGAGAGAGTCTGGTGATAGCAAAAGCCAATCTTATCATGGGGTTATACATTTTCCTACCATTTTGGTATTACTTTTTCTACTTCAACCAATTTTCACCCAAAAGACAGCACAGAATTATTTATTTATTTAGGAACTGGGGATTGAACCCAAGGACATTTTGTCTCTGAGATATACCCCAGTCCATTTTATTTTTCATTTTTAATAGGGTCTTATTAGATTGCTGAGGCTAGCCTCGAATCTACAATTCTCTTGAGTACTGGGATTACAGATGTGTGCTATTCTGCCTATCTATTATGGTTTAGTTTAAAATGGGTCTGGATTTTAGAACCCAAGAAGTCAGGCGTGGTGGTGCACACCTGTAATCCCAGTATTTAGGAGCTGAGACAGGAAGATCACAAGCTTGAAGCCAATCTCAGCAACTTAGTGTGACCCTGTTTCAACATAAAAAAATAAGCCACATGTGGTGGTGCATGCATGTAACCCCAATACTTGGGAAACTAAGACAGGAAGAGTGCTTTTTTTTTTTTTTTTTGTGGTACTGGGGGTGGAAGCTTTCTACCTCTGGCTATACTCCCAGCCCTATTTTTATACTTTATTTGGAAACAGGGTCTCACTAAGTTGCTGAGAGCCTCACTAAGTAGCTGAGGCTGGCTTCGAACCTGCGCGATCTTCCTGTCTCAGCCTCCCAAGTGTGGGAATTACAAGTGTGCGCCACTGCGCCCGGCTAGAGGATTGCAGATTTGAGGACAGCCTTAACAGGCAATAAGACTCAACAACCTACTGAAACCATTTCAAAATAAAAATAAAAAATAGCTTGGAGGTAGAATGCCCCTGAATTCAATCCCCAGTATCACAAGAAAAGTAAATAAATAAAACTAAATTAAATTAAAAACAAGAAAGAAAAGAAACCGGGCTGGGTGTATAGCTCAGTTGAACATCCCTGGGCTCAATCCCCAGCAGCACCACCACCACTAAAAAACAAACAAACAAACAAAAACACCACAAAGTAGCAATCTGATACTGATCTTTGTTCCACAATCTACAAGTTACATTTACATGATCTCTGGGAAACAGCTTCACTAATTTCCTCATCTGGAAACTGAAAGCACTTTTAAAAGCTCTTATAGAATTAAAGAGAACACAAGAAATAGAATCTGACTACTGCCTAGCACAGAGTAGTCCCCCTTACCCATGGTTTCATTCTCTGTGACTTCAATCACCGGTGGTAGACTGCAACCCCAAAGTATTGCTGGGAAATCCCAGAAATAAACAATACATTTTAAGTTGCATGCTATTTTGAACAGTGTGATGAAACACTGCACCACCTCTCCCTGTTCTGTCTAGAGTGTGAATCACCCTGTCTGTAGTATCCACATACTATCTGCCCATTAGTCACTTGGTTGTTGTCTCCGTAACCAGACTGAGCTCCAGCACTGCAGTGTTTATGTTCAACAATCTCACAGTAGCCTAACACTTTGCCACCCACCTCGCTCACACAGGCACTCTATTAGCTCTGAGGGCTGAGCAGCATGTAATATCTTAAGAGAGACCACATTCATGTACCTCTTATTATAGTGTATTGCTATAACTGTCCTATTTTATCATTAAACTCTTCCATGCCTAATTTGTAAATTTTAAATTTTATCTTAGGTATACATACATGTATAGAAAAAACCAAGTTGGGCGTGGTGGCACACGCGTGTAATCCCCATGCTTGGGAGGCTGAGACAGGAGGATCGCACAGGTTCGAAGCCAGCCTCAACTACTGAGTGAGGCTCTCAGAAACTTAGTGAGGCCTGTTTCCAAATAAAATATAAAGTAGGTCTGGGAGTACAGGCTGAGGTAGAAAGCCTCTGGGTTCCACCCCCAGTACCACAAAAAAAAAAAAAAAAAAAAAAAAAAGCATATGATATATATACAAGGTTCAGTACTATCCATAATTTTAAGTATGTACTGAGGGTATTCACTGGTACTCAGGTAGGTAATTTGTTGTTAAAAAAAAAAAAAAGCTGGGTCCTGGGGGCAAAATTTATTCGTCTTTTATGAAATTACAGGAATTTATGACAAAGTAAGGACAAATGTATAACCTGTCTACCCCAAACTTTATTTTTTCTTTTTAAAATTTAAATATATTTATTTATTTTACTGGTGCATTGTAATCATACTTTTTTTTTGGGGGGAGGGGGTGGTAATCGGGGTGGAACTCAGAGGCTTTCTACCTCCGGGCTATACTCCCAGACCTATTTTTATATTTTATTTGGAAACAGGGTCTCACTAAGTTGTTGAGAGCCTCACTCAGTAGCTGAGGCTGGCTTTGAGCCTGTGTGATTCTCCTGTCTGAGCCTCATAAGAGTACCATGCCCCCTATTTTTCCTTTTTATCTGTGGTAAAGTACCGGTTGCTCAAAGACATCGTCTTTTAGCAACTTTCAAGTATTTCTAAGTGTTGATCTAATGGGCCTGAAGAATACCCTCAAAATCTTTAGGCATTTCCGGGTGTGGTGGTGCACGCTTGTAATCCCCGCACTTAGGAGGTGGAGACAGGAGGATTGCTCAGGTTCGAAGCCAGCCTCCCTAGCTTAAGAGACCCTGTTTCCAAATAAAATACAAAATAGGTCTGGGAGTGTAGCCCGGAGAAGGGTTTCATCCCCACTACCAGGTTAAAAAAAAAAAAAAAAAAAAAAAAACCAGGAGCATTCTACTTCCAGGTTACACCCCCAGCCCTATTTTATTTTTTATTTTAAAACAGGGTCTCACTAAGGTGCAGAGGGCCTTGCTAAATTGCTGGGGCTGGTCAAGAACCCGCAATCCTCTTCTCTAAGCCTCCCAAATCCTGGGATTACAGGCATGTGCTATCACACCCTACTTATTTATTTATTTGTTGATACAGGGTCATTCTACCTCTGAGCCACACCCCCAGTCTATGTTATTATTATTATTTTTTTTTTTTTGGTGTTACAAGGGATGAAACCCTTCTACCTCCGGGCTGCACTCCCAGACCTATTTTATATTTTATTTGGAAATGGGGTCTCTTAAGCCAGCAAGCGTGTGCCACCACACCTGGCTTATTTACTGTTTTTGAAACAGGATCTCGCTAAGTTGTCAAGACTGGCTTTGAACCGGCTATCCTCCTGTTTCAGCCTCCCAAGTACTGGGATCAAAGGCATGTGCCACCATGCCCAGCTTAGGTTTTATTTTAATTCCTATCTACTCCCCCCACCCATCTGAGGTACTAGGGATGGCATTCTACCTCCGAGCTACACCCCAGCCCAATTTTTTTTTTTTTTTTTTGGTGGGGTATAGGGAAGGAACCCAAGGGCATTTGACCTCTGAGCTAGAGCCCCCCACCTATTTTTGTTTGTTTGTTTTTTGGTGGTACTGGGGTTCCTGGAAGCCCTTCTACCTCCGGGCTACACTCCCAGAGCTATTTTTTTTTTTTTTTAATTTGGAAACAGGGTGTCTTAAGCCTGCAAGGGTGGCTCCAAACCAGGGCAATCCTCCTGTCTCTGCCTCCCAAGCACGGGGATTACAAGCGTGCGCCACCACGCACGGCTTCCCCCCCTCCCCATTTTTATTCTATACTTCGAAACAGGGTCTCACTAAGTTATAGAGGGCCTCACTAAGGAACTGAGGCTGTCTGTGAACCATGATCCTCTGGTCTCAGCCTCCTGAATGCTGGGATTACACACGTGTACCACCACGCCCGGCTTCAATTTTTGTTTTTTGTTTTTTTGCGGGTCTTGGGATGGAACCCAGGGGCATTTGACCTCCAAGCTACACCCCCTGCCCTATTTTTTATTCTTTATTTTGAAACAGAGTCTCACTGACTTCCAAAGGGCCTCACTAAGTAGCCAAGACTGTCCGTGAATCACGTTCTCTGGTTTCAGCCTCCCAAATGCTGGGATTACAAGCATACACCACCATGCTTGGCTCTTGGCTTCAATATTTATTCTTCATTTTGAAACAGTCTTGATAAGTTGCGGAGGGCCTAAGTAGCTGAGGCTGGCCACGAACCTGCGATACTCCTGTCTCAGCCTCCCATGTACAAGGATTACAAGGTTGCATCACCACACCCAGCAAAACATTGAATCTTTTAGTATATTTAGGTCCTACACTTTGTACTTTTGTTGTTGTTGTTGGTAGTGGTGGTGGTACTGGGGGGTTCCTGGAAACCCTTCTACCTCTGGGCTACCCTCCCAGACCTATTTTTTATACTTTTATTTGGAAACAGGGTCTCTTAAGCCAGCAAGGCTGGCTTGGATTGTGAGATCCTCTTGTCTCCGCCTCCCAAGCGCAGGGATTACAAGCGTGCGCCACCACGCCCGGTTTGTTGGGTTTATTTGCACAGCTAGGGAGTAAACCTAAGACCTACCTTATGCTAAGCAAGTACTCTCCCACAGAGCTCCAGTCCCACTTCAAGTCCAACATTTTAAAACTATGATATCCAGCACAGTAAACTACTAGCCTCATGTGGTTACTAAGCACTTGAAATATGGTTAACCTGAACTGAAATGTGCTATAAAATGCACAATAAACCCCAGATTTTGAAGACTTTCTACAAAAATAAAGTATGGCTATAATACATTTTATGCTGATCAATGGTGAAACAATATTTTTGGTATATTAGTGTAAATAAAACATAACTAGTTTTACTTTTCTTTAATGTTGCCACTAGAAAAATTTAAATTTAGCAGTGTGCTGTGGTGCATGTTTGTAATTCCAGAATTTGAGAAGCTGAGGCAGAAGGATTGCAGGTTCGAGGCCAGCCTCAGCAACTTACTGAGACTCTTCCAAACTTAGTGAAACCCTATTTCCAAATATAATATAAAATAGGGCTTACGGGTGTAGCTCAGAGTTAGAATGCCCCTGAGCTCAATCTCCAATACTGGGGGGGAAAAAAAGTTATCCGGGATCACCCAGCTTATATCCTAAGTGTGCAGCAAGAACCTGGGCCCAGACAACCTGTCTCCCAAGGCTGAGCTTCTAACCAATTCATTACATTACCATGTGCGTGCGTGTGTGTGTGTGCGCGTGTCTGTTTACTGGGAATAAAACCCTGGGGGTATTCTACCTCTAAGCTATACTTCTAGCCCTATTTTTTATAATTTTCTTTTTCCTTTTTTTTTTTGCAGTACTGGGGATGGAACCCAGGGGTGTTCTACCTCTGAGGTACACTCCTGGTCCTATTTTTTATCCTTTTATTTACATTTTTTTTATTTTTATTTTTGTGGTACTGGAAATGAAACCCAGGGGCATTCTACCTCCGAGTGATACTCCCAGCCCTATATTTTATTCCTCATTTTGAAACAGGGTCTCACTGAGTTGCAAGAACCTCACTAAGGAGCTCAGGCTGGCTGCAAACTGCGATCCTCCTATATCAGCCTCCCAAATGCTGGGATTACAAGTGTGCATCACCATGCCAGGCATCCTTTTTACTTTTTGAAACAGAGTCTTACTGAGTTGCAGAAGGCCTCACTAAGTAGCTGATGCTGGCTGAAAACCTATGATCCTCCTGTTTCTACCTCCCAAGTCCTGAGGTTACAAGCATGTGCCACCACGCGTGGCTCTATATTGCCTTTCAAAAGCAGTGTCATTAGAAAATCAGCTCCAAAAGAAGAAATATTTGTTTAGTTTGCTGCTGTGCTTTCTGATTCTCAGGAAAGGCTTGCAGGTGGGGGAGAAAAATAAAGATGGTGGTGGCTCATGGGCACATAAACCAAAGGTATCTACTTCTATAGAATTCTGAAGCTTAATAAAAAGCACTTACTCAGAAAACCCTTTCCACTTCAGTAGATACTCCACTTGCCCCTTAACCACGCGCCTGTCTAACACCTTCTCCACGACATATTCCTCCTCGTCCTCTGAAGAAGAACTGTCAGCTGTCCTCTTGGTTTTCTTTCCCATGTCTCACACGGCTCCACCTGAAGGACTAAGGCCAGCGGATTCCTGCAAAGGGGAAGGATGAAACAGTTACAACCCTTATAAGGATTAAAAGATTTCTCTCTTCTTCACTGGATGAGAGGGGCTATCACAAAGTTGTCAGAAACCTTTTCTCCTGAGTTTATAATCATTCTACAGTTTTAAGAATTTAATTTAAACTGGGCATGGTGGTCCACACTTGTAATCTAAGTACTTGGGAGGATCACAGGTTCACAGCCAGTCTCAGCTACTTAGTGAAGCCTTCTGCAACTTAGTGGAGACCCTGTTTCAAAATAAAGGATAAAAAATAGCAGCTGGGTACCCAGCATTTGAGAGGCTGAGACAAGAGGATGCAGTTCCGAACAGCCTCAGCTACTTAGTGAGGCCCTCTGCAACTCAGGGAGACCCTGTTTCAAAATAAAGAACAAAAATAAGGCAGGGAGAGCCGGGCGTGGTGGCACTCACTTGTAATCCCCACGCTTGGGAGAATCACACAGGTTCGAAGCCAGCCTCAGCTACTTAGTGAGGCTCTCAGCAACTTAGTGAGACCCTGTTTCCAAATAAAATATAAAATAGGTCTGGGAGTATAGCCTGGAGGTAGAAAGCCTCTGGGTTCCAGCCCCAGTACCACCAAAAAAAAAAAAAAAAAAAAAAAAAAGGATCAGCCCAGCATAGTGGTGCATGTCTATAATCCTAGTACTTCAGAGGCTGAGGCAGGAGAATCACACGTTTCAAGAACAGCCTCCGAAAGTAACAAGACCCTTAGCAACCTAGTGAGACCCTGTCTACACACTACACACACACACACACACACACACACACACACACACACACACACACACGAAGTGTGTGGGGGTGTCAATCCTCATTTACCCAATGACAACATTTTTTTTTGTGTGTGTGGCACTGGGGATGGAACCAGGGGCATTCTATCTTCAAGCTATACCCCCAGCCCTATTTTGTTTTTTGGGTTTTTTTTAAACAGGGTCTCACTGAGTTGCAAAGAGCCTCACTAAGTAGGTAGCTGAGGCTGTTTGTGAACTGTGATCCTCTTGTCTCAGCCTTCCAAATGCTGGGATTACAAGAGTACACCACCATGCCTGGCTATCCAACTAACAACTTTCTCTTTAACTAATAAGATCAAAATTAGTAGATGGCAAAATTTTCTAACTCCCCCAATTTCATAAAGCAGGTCGTGTGGTATGTTATTACCGGCTACTTCTGTAACGATTTACCAGCCAGGCACTTAAAGAGAAATGTGATCCAATGCCTTCAGTTAAATGAACCAAGACAGAAGAAAAACCTTTCCCTCCAAGGTGAATAAGGGTCTTTATTAAAACGAAAAAAAGCCACCACCAATATGTAACTTTTCTCTACTCTGAGCATCCTGAGCAGTCTCAGCACAAAGGAGGCCTGCTTAGGCATCTTTCACCACATTTTCAGTGGCTCGGTACATTTCCCTTAAACAAATTGCGCTTGTCCCTTCAGAGCATCCATCAGCTCTCGAGAGCAGGGCTGACATCTCAGACACACTGAGCCTCCTTTCAGCAAGCTCTTTTGGGGATGGGAGGGAAGCAAAGAGGAGAAAAAAAATTTTAGTCCTAAAATTCAAAATTAGTCACTGGATTGTTCCCTAATTCCCAGGGCTCAACTAACCCCAGTAGTTAAGGAGGCACCTCTCCCCTTAACTGGTTGACTCTGGGCCAAAGGAAGAGGAGGAGGAAAAAGAAGTCTGCCCCAGACTCAGCATCCATATGAAGCCTTCTCAAAACAGAGGGGCCATTCACAGGCCACGTCGAGCTGGAGCATGGCAGCACAAATGGAAACTGAGTTCAGCGCAGAAGTATGCATGTCAGGGGGTGCTCAACAGAGAGTCTAGTTTTTAAAATATCCTCACTGTTGTTACCATAATCATTTTTAAGAATTCTTCCCTAACCATGCTAAATGGTGCCTACAGTCTGGATTACAGAGTAGCAGGAATTGTTTTCTTAGCTGAACTCCATCTTTATATTGCTATAATCTGTAAAGATGTTTTTCAGCACTCTCTAAAATATTTCCATCTTGACCAGAAAACCATTCCTAGGAATAAAAAGGGCCACTAATCTTAGAATTATGTTCCAGTAATCATAAAAAGTTGCATTCATCAACTCACCTCAAATTAGTCAATTTTAAGAATATATTGTTGGGAACCATATCTTCAGAAATTACTAGTAAATAGGTATACCCACCTAATAAAATGCCTGTACCCATTAATGCCCTATAATAAAACTAAGTTTTTATTTAAATACTTTATTTGGACGAAGGGGTATGGGAGAATGTGGGGGGGGGTGTTAAAATAATCTTTCCATGAATTTAAGAGCCTCCCAAACTGCAAGAAAATATATCTGATTTGGTTTACTTGAAATAAAAACAGCCTCGGACCTCACCAGAGACAGGAAATGTCATATTCCATGGAGAGCTCCCCACCCCCACCCCCACTCACCTCGGAATTTCCGGGAGCTGAGCAGCTTAGGTCTGAGCGCTGGGGTTAAAGCCAGCCCCATGTTAGAAGCATGCAGTTAGCATTGTGGCCATGGCCTCCCTGCCTCAGCAGGGAAAACAAGGATTTACATATGTGTTCTTCAGTTTGAGGGAGGGAAGAGGAAATTTTCCCTTTATACCTTCATGCAGAAGAGAAGCCCCCAGAGTAGAAGATGAATGGGGGTTCCCTCCTTTACCTACCGGATCGCCCCAGTTCTTTCTTTCCCTCTGGGCTAACAGGAGGGGCCTCCCCTCCCAGGTCTGGGGCTTGGCGGGCTGGCAGCTCCCCCGCCCCCACCCAGCTGCCTGGGCGCCACTGCGCAGCTGTCCCAGCCCGTTGCCATGGCAACTGGCAGCCGTACTAGACTAAGGGGGAGAGGCAAATAGAAAAGTTAAAAGGCTTAACTTTCCTTTTCAGCGAAGACTGGGTGGAAAAGTTGGAAGGTATCTCGCTTGGCCTCAAGGCTAAGGCATTTCGAGACCAAGGGATTTTAAGTCCAAAACTTATGCTTATTATTCCTCTAAAGGCACTGTGAACCAATCAATAGCATTTTAAGATCATCTAACAAGATTATGGCTGCTGGGAGGGGGCGGGGGAAGCCAGGTCCTTCTATAGCCGATCAGTGCAAACCACCCCTAACCTAGCCCACCAGAAGCACTTGAGAAAGGCCTTCCCACCATCTGTCACACGGTTAATTAAAATCGCCTGGGGAAATAACAGGAAAGAAGGGGAGGGGAAGTAGTTTAAAGACACCTTATAACCTTCCTTCTTTGCGAAGATTACTAGACATAAGAACTAGAATCCAAAACCTTGAAACACTAACAATAACAACAAACATTTTTCAACTGAAAGTATAGATGGGGAAAATTACTCCTTAAGTATAGTAATTACCAAAAAGATGGCAGAGCAGATTGGCCACAACCATCACTGTTAAATCAAAACTATTTCTTCTCATTAATTCTTGTAATGATGTTGTGAAATTGACTTTTTTGTAATTATTACCCATCTGGTCAAT
The DNA here is from genome assembly GCF_963383645.1 of Muscardinus avellanarius. Taxonomy (NCBI): domain Eukaryota; kingdom Metazoa; phylum Chordata; class Mammalia; order Rodentia; family Gliridae; genus Muscardinus; species Muscardinus avellanarius. The sequence continues at coordinate 66,711,003 of NC_137797.1, read as the reverse complement.
TAGTAATATACAATTCCCAACATTAATAATCCCTTATACTTGAGGAAGAGTGGGATAAAGAAAAGAGGTGAGGTGGCCCAAGCCTATAATTCCAATGACTTCAGATGCTGAGGCCCAGCCCAAGCAACTCGAGAGACCCTGGCTCAAAATAAATAAATAAAATTGGACTCGGGAGTAGCTCAGTAATATAGTTCCCCTGGGTTTCATCCCCATAATGCAAAAAAAAAAAAAAAAAAAGAGAGAGAGAGATGGTTAGAGACTAAATTCCAAAAATTCCCCTTTTACCTAAATTTAACGAACATTTCTGAAAACTCTAAAACCCACTCTGCTTTATGTGCGGAAACTTTATTTTTTATGATGTGAGGGCCTAGTGCATACTAAAGCACTCTACCACTGAAGCTATACATCCAGCCCAATACAAAACATTAATATTTTTTTAACAATATTGATACTGAACGTAGAGGCTCTCTACTACTTTTATTTATTTATTTATTTATTTATTTATTTATTTATTTATTTTTTTGAGGTACTAGGGATCGAACCCAGGGACATTATATCTCCGAGCTATACTCCTAGCCCTATTTTTTATTTTGAAATAGGGTCTCACTGAGTTGCAAGGAGCCTCAGTAAGTAGCTGAGGCTGTCCACGAACCACGATCCTGTCTCAGACTCTCAAGTACTACGATTACAAGCGTGTGCCACCACGCCTGGCCTATTATTTTTTTTGAAGATTTAAAGAAGTTTATTAGAAAGATAGAAATACAGAAAATAGAAATACAGCCCCATGCCAAAATGGCATGGGGGGGGTGACTCGAAATGAATACACCCTATTATTTTTATTATTTTTTATCTTTTGGTCCTGGAGATTGAGCCAGGGGCATTCTACCTCTCAGCTATACCCCAGCCCTATTTTTTTTAATTTGGAAACAGGGTCTTACAAAATTGTAGAGGGCCTAACTAAGTACCTGAGGCTGGCTGTGAACCTGCTATCCTCCTACCTCAGCCTCCCAAGTACTAGGATTACAAGCACGGGCCACCACACCCTGCTAATTTTTTTTTTTCTTTTTCTTTCTTTTTTGAGGTACTAGGGATTGAACCCAGGGGCATTCTACCTCTGAGCCACACCCACGGCCCTATTTTAATTTTTATTTTGAGACAGGGTCTCACTATGTTGCAGATGGCCTCACTAAGTAGCTGAGGCTGGCCGTGAACAGTGATCCAACCTGTCTCAGCCTCCCAAGTACTGAGATTACAAGCACATGCCACCACACCCAGCTTTTTTTCTTTTTTAATTCTAGATAGGGTGTCTTTTTTTTTTCTTTTTTTCTTTTTTTTTTTGGTGTGGTACTGAGATTTGAACCCAGAGGCACTACCTTCAAGCTATATACCCAGACTGATTTCCTTCCTTCCTTTCTTTTCTTTCTTTCTTTTTTTTTTGGGGGGGGGGGTTACTAAGTATTAAACCCAGGGGCATTCTATCTCCGAACTATACCCCCAGCCCTATTTTATTCTTTATTTTGAAACAGGTATCTCACTAAATTGCAGCGGGCCTCACAAGTTGCTGAGGTTGGCTGAGAACCTGCTTTCCTCCTATCTCAGCCTCCCAAGTACTGGGATTACAAGTGTGCACCACCACTCCCAGCTTTATTTTATTTCTTATTTGCAAACAGGGTCTCACTAGGTTGATAAGAGTCTCACTACTTCCTGAGGCTATCCTCGAACCTGCAATCCTCCTATCTCAGCTGTGTGCCACTATGCCCAGCTTGAGATAGGGTCTTGATTACCAAGGATAGCTTCAAACTTGTGACCCTTCTGCCTCAGTCTCCCAAGTACCTTAGATTGCAGAAGAGACATTGTACCTGCCTCCAATATGGGTACTTTAGAGCCAGAGGTTCACATTGGATAATGAGAAAAAAGGGACACTAAAAAGCAAAGAGCTTGCCTGGGCATGGTGGCACAGGCCTGTAATCCTGGCAGCTTGAGAGACTGAGGCAGGAGGATGACAAACTTGAGGCCAGCCTAGGTACTTAGTTGAGAACAAGTCTCAAAATGTTAAAAAAGAGCCAGGCATGGTGGCACACGCTTGTAATCCCAGCATTCCAGAAGCTGAGACAGGAGGATCACAGTTCGCGAACATCCTCACCTACTTAGTGAGGTCCTCTTGCAACTCAGTGAGATTCTGTTTCAAAATAAGAATAAAAAATAGGGCTGGGGGTGCAGCTCAGAGGTAGAACACTCCTGGGTTCCATCCCCAGTTCTGCAAAAAAAGGAAGGGGGTGGAGAGGGGTAAAGATGTAGCTCAATGTTTGAGGCCCTGGGTTTGACCTCTAGCACTACACACTTAAAAAAAAGAAGAAAAAAAAAAGAAAGAAAATAACCAGATTTGAAGTAAAAGCAAAGAATAATGATTATTTTGGCTGTCAAACTAAAAAAAATAGATATAACCGCAAACCACAATTCTTAATTTCCAATTTGAAAGGACCCATCAGGAAACCTCTGAGTAAAAACTGCCTTTTTTTCCTTCTTTCCTTTTCTTTTCTTTTCTTTTTTTTCTTTTGAAGAACTAAGCTATACCACTAGCCCTATTTTATTCCTTATTTTGAAACATTCTCACTAAATTGCAGAGGGCCTCACCAAGTAGCTAAGACTGGCCACAAACCTGCGACCCCCCCTATTTTAGCCTCCCAAATACTGGAAGTACAAAGGTACACCATCCTGCCTGGCCAGAACTGCCTTTTCAATCCTTACCTTTTCTTAACCTTTCATAAGGAATATGAAAACAATGACAAAACAATTAAAACAGGGTCCTGATTCTTCAATTAATTTGCCATGTATGATCCTGAGTAAATAAATTTTAGATCTAACCACACCATCATTATTACAGGGGCCAAATAAGTTCCCTACCTCCTTGGGAAAGAATAAATTTATGTTGAAATTAAAGAGCTATTGTGTCCCCAAAGAGAACCTTTTTGTAAAAATAGAGTCCAATACAAAAACAAAAGGAAATACGTGACCTTCCAAATTCCCAAGCTGGTAAACATATCACATGCAGCAAGCAGTTTCTGTGGCTCAACATGGTAGTAGATAGCAAGAAAAGGAGGGACAGTATCCTTGTGAAGGCACCAGAAAACTAAAAGAACCTAAGAGGACAGAGTAGGTAAGTTCTTTCAAGGGTCACGTAGCCATTCCTATGCCCTAAAATTCAGATAAGCAGGGGAGTTGGAAGAATAAAAAGACTAATAGTAATTCTGAGAAGAGATAAAGGACAGGAAAAAAAAATGACAGTAATACTAATATTTTTGTGAAACCTTTCAGAAAAAATAAAGTGAATATGGGCTGGGATTTAGCTCAACTGTATAGCAAATACTCGGCATCATGAGATTCTGGAGTTGGTCACTGGCACACACAAATACACACAGAAAGAAAGAGAGAAAAAGAAAAAAAGAATGAAGGGAAGAAAGAGAAAATTCAACTAGGAAAGGGACAAAATATCCTGGTGTCTATCCTTCACCCTTAAACATCAAGAAATGAAGGTTCAGATCATCTTCCTTCTTATTCTTAAGAACTGGCTAAAGGGCACACAGGCTGAGGTCCCTTTCTCTTTGGAAAATGGGTTTTGTAACAGTTGACAAATTGAATTGGGCCTGAAGCCAGGAGTCAGGGTCCAACCATAATATTCTTTAAAGAATGGCATGCAATTGTCTTGTAAATCTCCTGGACAGTCACAGATCAGAAGCTGGCAAGGATGACGACATAGTTCTGATGGAATGTGTCTTATCTTAACCTTGAAGTTACAGATCTGCTCAGGAGCAGCAGTAAGAAATGAGAAATGCACTCAGACATCGGAGGGGACATGATTCTCTTTTAGACAGTGCGACCCAGTGTATTAGGGTCAAATGAAACACAAAGCCAGACAGACAATTTAGGGGCTAGAGCCTGGACCAGATAAAGCATAAAGACTGGTGGTTCGCGCTGAGCTGGGGAGGAGGGAGCACTGTGGTATGAGAAATGATACTTGCTGGCAGGATGATGGAGCGATTATGGTGGAATCCTGATAGCATGACGCTCCTCTGCAACCTTATCCTGGTGGAAATCTTCATGGCAAGGGGGAGCAGCTTCTCAAGTTTCTAGAGTCTTTCAGGGAAGACAGCACTCAGCCCTCTCTTGAATACAGATAAAACGCTAAAAAGGATTAACCACTATACATAGATTGTAGCAACTAGAAACCATAAAGATACAGAAAAGAGCAGCCCAACAACCCTTCTATCAACAATGCCAGGCAAATCCGCCCAGACCTCTGAGTGCTGGGGGAAACACCTAAACCAGGGATCTGGACAGAAGTAGGCCTTGGAGATTCATCAAAGAACTTTGTGTCAGGCAGTGAGACCCACATTCCAAGCCACTGACAGGGACTCTTAACAGATGGACCTTCCAAAAGGGGGAGGGGTAATGAGGTAAGGCAAAAAGAAGGAAGGGAAACGAATTCCATATATTATGAGAGTAAAAGAAAAACGCCTCAAAACTGTCAGTCCCCAGCAAATGCATAGAGGGCATTACAAGAAAGCTGAGGCGATTGGAACAATAGATGTAAAGGCTACTGGCCCTTGGCATTAACCAATCAAACCACAAAACTGCCCCACGAGGTCTCTGGCCCCCCTGCAACTACTTCTCAATGCCAGCTGTCCTCCTGGCTTTTCTTACATCTCAGTGTAGCACATTTTATTTTCATCACCACCATGAGCAAAAGTACAAATAACAGCATTCTAGAGCTTTCTCTACTCTCTTCTAATTATTTAGGAAAAATGAAAACCAATGGGTAAGCTGCTCCACTGAACTATTCACCAAATTATTTGGAGGTGGTATAATACCAAATGTCCAGACACAGAGTAAATGAGTTATCTCTTCGTTGCAGAGTTTCACCATCAATTCTATAAGCAAAGTGGGCAAAAATCCTCCATAAAGCTAGCCACAGCTAGACAGCAGGGAGGGAAGAGGGCATATGCAAAGTTCCCTATCACCTGGATTAATATACTACTGATGAGTGGCTTCATTTAGCTCAGACTTGAGAAATTCCCACTTCTCCCATAAGACCCTCGGGGAAAGATGGGAAGATTTAAAGTGTCAGCCACGGCATTGTCTTCTGGGTGTCCTCTTTATAGTCTTATTCGGCAAATAAAATAGATGAAAACAAACCAAATTTACAGAGCCACTTTAATCTGCTCTGTTCTTCGCTCTTTATGGATATTGAAGCACCAATGGTCTTAGGTATGTAACACATACAGCATAAAACTAAAATACCCTCTATAAAGATGTTTTCTTGCATTGGATTTATGATTTAGAAAGTATTAGCCATGTGGCAGTTCAACAAAAACAAGGCACAGAGATGCACATTACTGCTGTCCTGGCCATCTCAGATTTTGTTAAATGGGCTGATAACTATCACTCCACCTCCACCAAAAGCCCATGAGCACCCAATTCAAGAGGAGTTAAAAGCTTTTTAAATGTCTATTTAAGAGACTGGATTAGGAAAGAGTTGAGGAGGAAGATTAACTGTGGTCGTTAACACCCCTATCATTAACAAGCCACATATAGACAACACAAACTTTATTAATAGAGAGGAGTGTCTAGAAAGGAAATGCTCTCCCTCTGGCTAGCACAGCTCCAGCTCACGAGCCTTTAAAAATCAGGCTAAGTGGCTGGGGTTTATCTCAGCGGTAGACCACAGTTTTAGCATGTGTGAGGCCCTGGGTTCCATCACCAGCACCAAAAATAAATAATTAAAAAAAAATTAGGCTAAGGCACTCAACCAGTCACAAAACTACTGTGAGGCAAAAGAAATCTGTATGTTGATTACACAGGCCTCCTGCTACAGCGAGCAACGGTGTAAAGGGCTTTTGTGCTTTTAAAACACATCACGCTTGTGATGCCAGTACTTGGGAGGCTGAGAAAGGAGAATCACAGGTTAGCCACCAGCCTCAGCTTTTTTAGTGAGGCCCTCTGCAACTTAATGAGACCCTGTTTCAAAATAAAGGATTAAAAAAAAAAATAGGGTTTGGGGTGTAGCTCAGAGGTAGAATGCTCCAGGGTTTAATCCCCAGTACAATTTAGTGAGATCCTATTCAAAAATAAAGACTAAAAAATGGGGCTGGGAGTGCAGCTCAGAGGTAGAATGCCCCTGGGCTCAATCCCCAGTACTGCAATAAAAAAAAAAAATTTAAAAAGATACTGTAGCCAGGCGTAGTTGGGAGGCTGAGACAGGAGGATCACAAGTTCAAAGTCAGGCTCAGCAATTTAGTATGGCCCTCAGCAACCTGAGATGAGTTCAGAGGTAAAGTGGTTGGAAAATTTCATCTAGAAGACCTTTTTCCATAATGGTAATAAGTTCTGATTTCTGATAAATCTTGGAACAGTTGATACTGGGGATTGAACCCTGAGGTATTCTACCGGAGCTACACCCCAGCCCTAATTTTTTATCCTCAGGGCACTCCACCCTCTCAGGTGGGTGTTAATCTCACACTCACTCTTCTTTTAATTAGATGTCATGAAGCATGAACTTGGAGATCTTGTCACCTTTCATAAAGAACCTGCAATTTCATCATAAGTAAATCTTAAAAAAAAAAAAGTGGGGTAAACCGGGCATGGTGGCGCATGCTTGTAATCCCAGCATTCGGGAGGCTGAGACCCGGAGGATCGCGGTTCGCGAACAGCCTCAGCTACTTAGTGAGGCCCTCTGCAACTCAGTGAGACCTGGTTTCAAAATAAAGAATAAAAAATAGGGCAGGGGGTGTAGCTTGGAGGTCAAATACCCCTGGGTTCCATCCCCAGACACGCAAAAAAAAAAAAAAAAAAAAAAAAAAAAGAGGGGGTAATAGCAAGGTTTGAGTACATTACCATGAACCTGTATATACTAAATATGGGAGGGTTAAAAGAACTGAAATGCTCATGCCACCCCCAATAAAACTGTGGTCATAAAGTATTTTTCAAACATCAACTATAAAATTAAAACTCAGTTCTTATCCTGGCATTAACTTGCAGTTTTTGGATATCAGCAACTTATGGATTACAAATCCCCTTCAAGTCATTTCAATAAATCATCAATTTTTTTTTTTTTTTTTGCAGTACTGAAGATTGAACACAAGCATATAACCTCTGAGCTACATCCCCAGCCCGATTTTATCCTTTATTTTCAAACAGGGTCTCACTAAGCTGCGGAGGGCCTAAGTAGCTGAGGCTGGCTGCAAACCCTGATCCTATCTCAGCCTCCCAGGGACTGGAATGATAAGCGTGCGCCACCACGCCCGGCACAAAGCATTTATTTTAAGGAAGAACTTATACTAAGACAATTTTGGTTCTATCAATAGTTTAGTGAAGACATTTGAGAAACATAAAAATTAACTTGCATAACCATAAACTAAAATCTCTAATTTCTCTGTTAAGAAGATATTAGAACTTAAATCAATATACTAAAATCTGATTACTACACGCTGACAAGAAAGGAATTTTTATATAATTGGAATAAGAAATATCGCAGACTATAAAACTTCAGGAAGTAAGAGAGCACTCCTCCAACATATGGCATAATTTTGTGCTTTGCCATCACCTTGGTATATTTGCAACATGAATTATATTGCAGTCACAGCCTACAATTTAGATAAATAAAATCAAGCCAGTATTGAATTTCTCCCATCCTATACAAGGGTATCCTTGGGCCATCTATTATGATCCTGATCAGTTTTGCTCTGTAGCAATTTAAAAGCTGTAAAAAAAAAAAAAAAAAAAAAAAAAAAGACACAATGGGTGAGGTACAGGAGAAACAAACCCACACCAGAAGTTACTGAACCTTGCAGGTCTTTGCAAGTGTCTATTGACATTTAGGTGTGAGTTACTATGCCACAAAATCATAAAGTACCCCCTACACTCCATTGATATTGGTAGTTAAATGCAAAGAAAAGCCGCCTCAGATAAACAGCGACAGGGCTGGCCCACCGCAGGCCACCCAGCTCTTCACTGTTCTGACCGGTCACTTCGGCCAAGTGCGGTTTCTCTTTTTGTCCAGTTTCCAACTATGTTCCCAATTCAAATCCTATGCCAAAGGAATGATTAGTGTAGTCATTCTGTTCCTCCTTGCTCTGAAATTATTGGGTAAGCAATGGGATATTTACTGAGGACCCAGGAGGCGCCAGACACTGCATGGGCCCTGGGTCTACTCCAGTCTTCAACCCAGGGATGAAGACTCGAAGTTGTCCTTGGTTGAGTCCACTCCGGTCGGCACCTTCTCCAAAGGCTGTCATATAAAAAAGCTACTTAATTAAAATATCAAATTGCATAGCTTGCTTAACCTTCCGAGTGTTATTTGCCCTACTTATTTCACAGAACTGTTGTTGGAAAAGAACAAAATATTCCAGGCCTGGAGTTTTCTCTGTGGGATAGATACTGGAAGAGGAGAGTACTGGGGGTTGAACCTAGGAGTACTACCTGTGCTATACTCCCCACCTTATTTTTAGACAGAGCCTCACTAAGTTTCTGAGGCTAATCTCAAACCTGTGATAATCCTGGTTCAGCCTCACAAGTACCAGGATTACAGGTGTGCACCACCACACCTGGCTTTTTAAATTTTAATTCCATTAGTTACTGTCTTAATTTTTCTTCTGTTTACTTTGGATTTGGTTTATTTTTATTTTTTCAGCACTGGGGATGGAACCCAGGGCCATTCTACCTCCAAGCTGCACCCCCAGCCCTATTTTTTATTCTGTATTTGTAAACAGTTTCACTGAGGTACAAAGGGCCTAAGTATCTGAGGCTGTCCTTGAACTGCGATCCTCCTGTCTCAGCCTCCCAAATGCTGGAATTACAAGCCTGTGCCACCATGCCTGGCTGGATTTAGGTTTATTTGAATTGGGGTCTAATTCACCAGGCTAGCCTTGAACTCCTGAGCACAAGGGATCCTCCAAGTTTCACCCTCAGACCTTTTTGTTTATTGATTTTGCAGTACTGGAGATGGAACCCAGGGGGATTCTACCTCCGACCTACACCCCCAGCCCTATTTTTCTTTATTCTTTAATTTTGAAACAGGGTCTCGCTGAGTTAAAAAGGGCCTCCCTAATTAGTAGCTGAGGCCCGCTCCAACCATGATCCTCCAGTCTAAGCCTCCCAAATGCTGGGATTATAAACATGTACCACCAGGCCCAGGATTATTTTTTGTTTGTTTGTTTTGAAATAGGCTCTCAATAGGTTGCTAAAGTCTTGCTAAATTACTAAAGCTAATCACAGACCTGAGAGTCTCTTATCAGCCTCCCAAGTACTGGGATTATATGTGCACCACCACACCTAGCTTTTTTTCCTAGTTTTTTTTTTTTTTTGGTGGTACTGGGAATTGAACCCAGAGGCATTCTACCTCTGAGCTACACTGTCAGGCAGATGTTACTTCTTATTCGTAAACAGGGTCTCACTAGGTTGCCGAGAGCCTCACTAAACCACTGAGGCTGTGATCCTCCTGTCTCAGCCTCTCAAGTACAGAGATTATAAGCGTGCTCCACCATGCCTGGCAGAAAATATTTTGAACTGAATGAAAATGAAAAAATGGCATTCAAAATTTTGGGGATACAGTTAAGGCAGTGTTTGGGGGAAGCTTTTTTTGGTACTGAGGATGGAACCCAAGGGGCATTCTACTTCTGAGTTACAACCAGCCCTATTTTTTATTCTTTACTTGGAAATAGGGTTTCAGTCACAAGGGGCCTCACTAATTAGCTGAGGCTGTCAGCAAACTGGGATCCTCCTGTCTCAGCCTCCCAAATGTTGGGATTACAAACTACTTAATGAGGCCCTCCACAACTTAGTGAGACCCTGTCTCAAAATAAAGAATAAACCGGGTGTGGTGGCGCACGCTTGTAATCCCCGCGCTTCGGAGGCTGAGACAGGAGGATCGCACAGATTCGAAGCCAGCCTCAGCTACTTAGTGAGGCTCTCAGCAACTTAGTGAGACCCTGTGTCCAATTAAAATATAAAATAGGTCTGGGAGTATAGCCCAGAGGTAGAAAGCCTTTGGGTTCCACCCCCAGTACCACCAAAAGAAAAAAAAAAAAAAAAGAATAAAAAATAGGGCAGGGAATGTAGCTTGGAGGTAGAATGCCCCTGGGTTCTATCCCATCCCCACAAAAAAAAAAAAAAAAAAAAAAAATCTAATTTTTTGTGGTCATCTTTTCCTCCTTTTTCCTTTTCCTTTTTTTTTGGCGGTGCTGGGGCTGCAGCCTAGGGCTTCTTGAATGCTCAACATACAACACACTCTACCACAGATCCTCAACCCATAGTTTCCTCTGTGATTCCTCCATGAATTACTTAAGTGTGTATTAAGCAGTGTTGAAATATTTGGAGATTTTTCAGATGTCTTTTGTTGCTTTCTAATTTAATCACACTATGGTAAAAAAACATACTTTTACAGGGCTGAGGATGTAACTCGGTGGCAGAGTGCTCACCTAGCATGTAAGAGGCCCTCGGCCCTCGGTTCAATCCCCAGCATTGACGGGGGTGGGGGAAGGAACCTGACACAATCATCTGTTTTTCTTTTCTTTTCTTTTTTTTTTTTTTTTGTGTGTGTGTTACTGGGGATGGAACCCAGGGGCATTCTACCTCCAAGCTATACCTCCAGCCCTGTTTTTTATTCTTTATTTTGAAATGGTCTCACTGAGTTGCAAAGGACCTAAGTAGCTGAGTGAGGCTGTCTACAAACCGTAATCATCCTGTCTCAGCCTCCCAAATGCTGGTATTACAAGCGTGTGCCACAATCATATGCTTTTGAATTTGAGACTTGTTTTCTGACCCAGGAAGTTTTTGTATATGTTCCATGTGTATTTGAAATGCATTCTGCTCTTATTGTGGGAGCTATTCTACAAACTTTTACCTTTTTGTGTAAAAAAGTACTGGGGACTGAACCCAAGGGCATTCTACCTCCAAGATATACCCCCAGCCCTACTTTATTCTTTATTTTGAAACAGGATCTTAAGTTGTGGAGGACCTCACTAAGTAGCTGAGGCTGTCCGCGAACCGCGATCCTCTAATCTCAGCCTCCTGAATGCTGGGATTGCAGACGTGCGCCAAAACGCCCGGCTTGCTTTTATTTTTAGTTACATAAACATTTAAGATTGCTATGTCCTCTTGATGAACTGATTCCTTTATTACCTGACATGCTGTTATTTACCCTACCTATCTCATAGGTCTGTTATGGGGGAAAAAAACAAGAAAACACTTCAGAAAATATATAGGAAACAGAAGGTAAAACGTTTGATAAGAGGAAGTTAAAAAATAACTTTAATGAGTTTTCTGAATTATCTGTAAGTTTTATCTATGCTTGTCTCCAACTACTCATATAAATGATGAGGTTCGCTGATGTTTTATCAGATCGTTAGACATAATTTATTGCTGCAAAATATTGAACAAATTAGCAGTATATTACCCTCCACAACTCCCTGTGAGGTAAGTGAGTCTTATTGATTTAGGGATGAAAAACAAGGCACAAGGAGTTCAAAGGTTTGCCTCAGAAACCAAACTTAAGATTTTCCAGCCTATTAGTTGACCTTTTTAGTACAGGGCATTTTATTCCGACATAATTATCCTTTTGGCTTAGGTATGAACTTGCGTTATTCTAAGACACATAGATTACAATCATAGAAATACTTGAATTCAATCTGGTTCCTCTGCTCCATGGAAGAAATAAATAATGTGTGTGTTATAAAACTTGATCTTGAAATAGTCCTTTCAAATCTTCCATCTCTCTGGATTTCATGCTTTCTAGTTATTCTTCCTAGCAATGAAGCACAATAGAGCAGACGCTCAGTAAGTTTGAAGATTAAAATTGCATGTGAAATTTTTTACTCGGCATGACCTAGCTTCAGGTAGAAAAATCTGTCAGTGTTTAGATGAACTATTACTGGAAAGGAAAATTCAAACTATCCCGTCTTCAGCGTCACTAGGAAGACAGTGAAAATGGTCTGGCTAGTTCACCACCTCTGCAGAAAAACGTTTCTTTAAAAAAAGGTACAGTAAGCCAGGCATGGTGGCACATGCTTGTAATCCCAGCATTTGGAAGGCTGAAAACGGAGGATCCCAGTTTGCCGACAGCCTCACCTCAGCTACTTAGTGAGGCCCTCTGCAACTCAATGAGACACTGTTTCAAAATAAAGAATAAGAAATTAGGGTTAGGGTTTTAGACAAAGGTAGAATGCCTCTGGGTCCCATGCCAAAAAAAAAAAAAAAAAAAACCAACAGTAAACTGGGCGTGGTGGCACACACTTGTAATCCCAGTACTTGGGAGGCTGAGACAGGAGGATCACAGGTTCACAGCCAGCCTCGGATACTTAGGCCCTCCACAGTTTAGTGAAGCCCTCCACAATTTAGTGAGATACTGTGCAAAAATAAAGAATAAAAACTGGGGTTGCGGGTGTAGCTCGGAGGTAGAATGGGTTTAATACACACACACACACACACACACACACACACACACACACACACACACACTATAGTAGCCAGGCATGGTTGGGAAGAAGATCACAAATTCAAAGTCAGCATCAGCAACTTAGTTAGGACCCTGTTTCCAAATATGAAATAAAATACAGCTAAGGTTATAGCTTGAAGGTAGAATGTCTCTGGGTTTCATCCCTAGTGCCAAAACAAAACAAAAAGGTACAGTAATGATGGTCCAGATCAGTAATCCCAATATTTGGGAAGCTAACACCAGAGGATTGAGGTTCAAGGTTAGCTTCAGAAATTTAATGAGACTGTTTCAATTTAAAAAATAAATAGAAGGCCAGGCGTGGTGGGGCACGCCTGTAATCCCAATACTTGGGAGGCTGAGACAGGAGGATCGCACAGGTTCAAAGCCAACCTCAGCTACTTAGTGAGACCCTATTTCCAAATAGGCCTGGGAGTGTAAGCCAGAGGTAGAAGACCCCTGGGTTCCATCTCCAGTAAAACACACACACACACACACACACACACACACACTAAAAAAATCAGGCTTAGCCGGGCGTGGTGGCGCACGCTTGTAATCCCTGCACTTGGGAGGCAGAGACAAGAGGATCGCGCAGGTTCGAAGCCAGCCACACTGGCTTAAGAGACCCTGTTTCCAAATAAAAATGTAAAAATAGGTCTGGGAGTGTAGCCCAGAGGTAGAAGGGCTTCCAGGAACCCCAGTACCACAAAAAAAAAAAAAAAAAAAAAAAAAAAAAAAAAAAAAATCAGGCTTGGGTATAGCTTCGGGGTTGGAATGCCCCTGGGTTTAACCCCCAACCCACCTCAATGAATAAAAGAAAAGCCAGGCATGGTGGTGCACGCTTGTAATTCCAGTACTTGGGAGGCTGGAGGGCCACAGGGTCCTTAGTGAGACCCTGTTTCCAAATAAAATTAAAGTAGGTCTGGGAGTGTAGCCTGAAGGTAGAAAGCCCCTGGTGCTACTTAGCAACTTAGTGATATACTGTTTTCAAATAAAAAATAAAACAGGGCTAGGGATAGTGACTGAAGTAGAAGCCCCTGGGTTCTACCCCCCCAGTGCACCTCCCCACCCACCCACAATTCTCCAAGGAGTTGATAATCAACCAGCAAGTCGGTCTTTTTTCTTTCAAGTCCTAGACAAGAGTATCAGAGGGCTATAATGGCCCAAATGTTAGAGTGAGTTCCTGACTGGACTTTATAATTACTGATAGAAAAAAAACAAATTTTGGCCAGCTGTGGTGACTCACACTTGTAATCCCAGTACTTGGCAGGCTGAGACAGGAAGATCACAGGTTGGAGGACAGCCTCAGCAATAATGAGATTCCTCAACCTAGTAAGACCCTATTTCAAATGAAAAATAGGTTGAGTGTGTAGCTCAGAGGTAGAGTGCTCCTGGATTTAATCCCCAGTAACACAAACACACCACACACACACACCCATAAAACTTCCAAGAGGGCTTAAGAGTCACTTACGCATCCATCTCCTACCTTATAAGATAAACTAAAGGACCAGAAGACAAAATGGCTCACCCAACATCATACCACTACTTAACAGCAGAAATAGGACGAGTACAGCTAGGTATGGTGGCGCACACCTGTAACTCTGGTACTTGGAAGGCTGAGACAAGAGGATCACAGGTGCAAAGCCAGCCTTAGCCAGTTCAGTGAGGCTTGTATCAACAGATGTGTTGGTACATGGCTGTAATCCCAGTACTTAGGATGCTTGCTTCCAAGTAAAGAATAAAATAGGGCTGAGGGTATAGTTCAGATGCCTCTTGATTCAATCCCCAGCACCACTAAAAAAAACAAGAACAAAAAAACGATACCCAGGTCTCATAAGCTTTCGTGTGTGTCTGTGTGGTACAGGAGATTGAACCCAGGGGCATTCTACTTCTGAGTTACACCCCCCACCCCATCCCTCTTTTTAAATTTTAATTAATTAATTAATTAATTTTTATTTATTTATTTTTGCAGTACTAGGGCCAGGGACATTCTACCTCTGAGCTACACCCTCAGCCCTATTTTTTTATTCTTTATTTTGAAACAGGGTCTCATTGAGTTGCAAAGGGCCTAAGTAGTAGCTGAAGCTGTCCGAGAACCGCGATCCTCCTGTCTCAGCCTCCCAAGTACTGGGATTGTAAGTGTGCACCATGGGCTTTCTTTCTTTCTTTTTTTTTTTTTTTTTTTTTTTTGCGGGTCTGGGGATGAAACTCAGGAGTATTCAACCTCCAAGCTACAGCCCCTGCCCTATTTTTATTCTTTATATTTTTAAACAGGGTCTCACTAAGTTATGGGAGGCCTCACTAAGTAGCTGATGTTGTCCTCGAGCCACAATCCTCCGGTCTCAGCCTCCCAAATGTTGGGATTACAAGTGTGCGCCACCACGCCCGGCTTGGGCTTTCTTTTAAATTCATTTTGAAACAGGGTGTATATTGTGGAGGGCCTCGCTAAATAGCTGAGGCTTGCCGTGCAACTGTGATCCTCCTGTCTCAGCCTCCCAAGTTCTGAATTATAAGCATGTGCCACCATGCCCACTAACCTTTTGTTTTTCATTTATCTATCTTTCATTTGGTGGGGGGGAGGTACTGGGCAACTGAACCCCGGGGCATTCCATCACTGAGCTACATTCCCTAGCCCTTTCTATTTTTGTTTTGATAGAGTCTCACTAGGTTGCTGAGGCTAGTCTCAAACTTGCAATTCTCCTGTCTCGGCCTCCCAAATACTGGGCTTACAGGCATTCACCACTGGCCCTGACTTTCTCCTTTGTTATTAAAAGCAACCTTCTAAACGGGGTGTGGTGGTGCAAGCATGCAATCCTAGTATTTGGGAGGCAGAGGCAGGAGGATCTTGCCCGTTCAAAGCCAGCCCCAGCTACTTAGTGAGACCCTGTTTCCAAATAAGATGTCAAATAGATCTAAGGGTGTAGCCTGGAGCTAGAAGACTCCTGGGTTCCTTCCCTAGTAACACACACACACACACACACCCTTCTCTTTTATTTGGATAGACATCAGGGAAGCAAGGTATAGTGGTTTGAATGGAGGTCCTCAAAAAGAGATACTGGGGATCAAACCCAGGGATGTTCTACTACTCAGTTATATCCCCAGCCCTGACCCCCCCCTCGTGTGTGTGTGTGTGTGTGTGTGTGTGTGTGTGTGTGTGTGTAACCCAGGGGGATTTGACCTTCGAGCTACGCCCCTTGTCTATTTTTTATTCTTTTTGGTTTTTTCCTATTTTTTATTCTTCATTTTTAAACAGGGGCTCACTAAGTTCCAAAGGGCCTCACTAAGTAGCTGAGGCTGTCTGCAAACCATAATCCTCCAGTCTCAGCCTCCCAAATGCTGAGATTACAAGCATGTACCACCACGCCGTCCATCCCCAGCCCTTTTAATTTTTTACTTTGGACAGGTCTTGCTAAATTGTCAAGGTTAACCTCAAACTTGCCATTCCCCCACCCTCAGCCTCCCATCTATCTCCCCTTACAGGCATGCAGCTAAATTCCTGTGTGTGTGTGTGTTTTTTAACCTATCGAGACTGTAGTGTTTTTATAGGAGCTGCAGAAACCTAATAAACAGGGAAAATAAAATTTCAAGAACCATAAATTGGATGCAGTTAAATAGTATGGTGCCTGCCTAGCACGGGTGCAGCGCCGGTTTCATCGCCAGCACTGCAACAACAGGGGCTGGAGGTGTAGCTCAGAGACCCAAACATGGGCAGAGCCAGGCGTGGTGCTAAAAGCCTGTAATCCCTGTAATCCCAGTGCTTGAGAGGCTGAGGCAGGAGGATTGCAGATTCGTGGCCAGCCTCAGCAACTTAGTGAGGCCCTATTTCAAAATAAAAAATAAGCCGGGCATGGTGGCGCACACTTGTAATCCCAGCACTTAGGAGGCTGAGACAGGAAGATTGCGGTTTGGGGGCAACCTCAGCTACTTAGTGAAGCCCTCTGCAACTTCGTGAAATCCTGTTTCAAAATAAAGAATAAAACATAGGGCAGGGGGTGTAGCTCAGAGGTTGAATGCCCCTGGGTTCCTTCCCAGACCCACAAAAAAATAAAGAATAAAGCTGGGAATGTAGTTCAGAGGTAGAATACCCCTGGGTTCCACCCCCAGTACAAAACAAAACAAAGCACGAACAGCATGCTCACGGCCCTGGGTTCAATCCTCAGCACCCACCCACCCACACACAAATCATAAACTGGACACACTCAAGCCATTTATTGATCCAAAAAGAATTGTTTCAAGTGACCCAAAGAATGACTAAAATTTCTTCAATCCCTTATTTCAAAAAGTAAATTGAGGCAACCACAAGATAATTTGCCCAAAAAATAAACTGGCAAGACCTGAGAAGACAAACTCAGAAAGGTCTAATATTTACATAGCTGCTAACATGAACAGTGTAGGTTTTTCCACAAACACTCTAGCTGGTTGAGGTCCTGGGCAGACTAAACATAGACAGCAGTTGTCACTGTGGGTGTTCTGCCAACACAAGTGTAAAGTTGTCATCAGAAATGAATACATGGCTTCAAGTGGCTTACAGAAACCCAACAAATGTGCATCTTGAACTCTGCATAAGCCAACTCTTCTCAGAATGACCTGGACTGCTTCCTATTAGTACAAGGAACAGTCAAAATGATCCTCTATGAGCAGGAAAGTTTATGTCACAGAAAAAAGAATCCAAGTCCATGAGTAACAATGTATAAATAGTCAAACTGAATCAAATGGTAACTCATACTGTAACTTATTGCTTTTAAAATCAACATCCATAGCAAGGCTTTAGGGCCAATTTCAGTTAGGGTGTATGAAAATAAGACCAAGATAAAAGACAAGAGTTAGATGGGGGGGGGGGATGTGTGAGAGAGAGACTGGGAAATGAAACCAGGAGCATTCTCTCTCTGAGCTATACCCACAGCCCCAAATTTTTCTTTTTCTTTTGGCAGGACTGGGGATGAAACCCAGGGGCATTCTAACTTCCAGCTACATCCCCAGCCATATATATATACATATATATATATATACATATATATATATATATACATATATATATATTTTTTTTTTAAACAGGGTCTCAGAATTACAAAGGGTCTAAGTAGCTGAGGCTGTCCGCAAACCACAATCCTCATCTCAGCTTCCCAAATGCTGTGATTACAAGCCTGTCCACCACACTCAGCTCCAATTTTTCTTATTATTTTGAAACAGGGTCTCACTAAATTGCAGAGAGCCTCACTAAGTAGATGAGGCTGGCCACAAACTTGCAATTCTCCTGTCTCAACCTTCCAAGTACTGGGATTACAAGCATATGCTACCTTGCCCGGCTAGATGGTTATTAAATGGGTGATTCCAATAAGAAATGGGAATCAGCCAGGCATGATGGCGCACACTTGTAATCCCAGAATTTAGGAGGCTGAAACAGGAGGATTACGGTTTGCAGACAGCTTCAGTTACTTATGCCCTTTGCAACTCGGCTAGAATGTTTCAAAATAAAGAATAAAAAAAAAAAAAATAGGGATGGAGATGTAGCTGCTCAAAGGTAAAATGCCCTTGGGTTCCCCCTCCAGTACCACAAAAAAAAAAAAAAAAAAAAAGGAAACCATGCTACTGGTCCAATAAAATACCTTGAAGGAGGGGGCACTTGTTGCTGTAGCTCAGTGGCAGGGCACAGGCACACAAGATTGTGGTGGGTTCAAATCCAGCACCAAAAAAGAAAAAAAAGATTTACCAGTCTTCCTCAAAAACTCTTGTACCCAAGCCAGGCAAGGTGGCACATTCTTGTAATCCCAGTACTTGGGAGGCTGAGACAGAAGGATCACAGGTTTGTGGCCAGCCTCAGCTACTGAGTAAGGCCCTCCCCAACTTAGTGAGACCCTGTTTCAAAGAAAAAGAAAAAGCCGGGCCTAGTGGCACACACTCTTAATCCCAGCATTTGGGAGGCTGAGACAGGAGGATCACGGTTCAAAGACAGCTTTAGCTACTTAGGCTCTTTGCAACTCAGTGAGACCCTGTTGCAAAATATAGGGCTGGGGCCAGGTGTGGTGGCGCACGCTTGTAATCCCAGAATTCGGGAGGCTAAGACCGGAGGATCTCGGTTCACCGACAGCCTCAGCTACTTAGTGAGGCCCTTTGCAACTCAGTAAGACCTGGTTTCTTTTTTTTTTTTTTTTTTTTGGTGGTACTAGGGGTGGAACCCAGAGACCTTCTACCTCTGGGCTATACTCCCAGGCCTATTTTATATTTTTATTTGGAAGCAGGGTGTCACTAAGTTGCTGAGAGCCTCACTAAGTAGCAGAGGCTGGCTTCAAACCTGTGCAATCCTCCTGTCTCAGCCTCCCAAGTGCGGGGATTACAAGCGTGCGCCACCACACCCGGCCTAAGACCTGGTTTCAAAATAAAGAATAAAAAATAGGGCAGGGGGTGTAGCTTGGAGGTCGAATACCCCTGGGTTCCATCCCCATACCTGCAAAAAAAAAAAAAATAGGGCTGGCCGGGCGTGGTGGCGCACGCTTGTAATCCCCGCGCTTGGGAGGCAGAGACAGGAGGATGGCGCAGGTTCGAAGCCAGCCACACGTGCTGGCTTAGGAGACCCTGTTTCCAAAATAAAAATGTAAAAATAGGTCTGGGAGTGTAGCCCGGAGGTAGAAGGGCTTCCAGGAACCCCAGTACCACCAAAAAAAAAAAAAAAAAAAAAAATAGGGCTGGAGCTGGGGGGGGTGGTGCACCCTTGTAATCCCAGCATTTGGGAAGCTGAGACAGGAGGATTGGGATTTACGGCCAGCCTTAGCTACTTAGTGAGGCCCCTTGCAACTCAGTAAGACCCAATTTCAAAATAAAGAATAAAAAATAGGGCTGGGGGTGTAGCTCAGAGGTAAAATGCCCCTCAGTTCTATCCCCAATACCACAATAAATAAATTCTACCTCCAAGCTACACCCTCAGCCCTATTTTGCTTTTATTTAGAAACAGGGTCTCTCTAGCTGGGCTTGGTGGCACACACTTGTAATCCTAGTATTTGGGAGGCTAGGACAGGCTAATCATAGGTTCTCAGCCAGTCTTAGCTACTCAGTGAGGCCCCCTGCAACTCAGTGAGACCCTGTTTCAAAATAAAGAATAAAAAAAAAAAATGGGGCTGGGGAATGTAGCTTGGTGGTTGAATGCTCCTGGGTACTACAAGAAAGAAAGAAAGAAAGAAAGAAAGAAAGAAAGAAAGAAAGAAAGAAAGAAAGAAAGAAAGAAAGAAAGAAAGAGAAAGGAAAAGAAACAGGGTCTAACTAGGTTGCTGAGAGTCTCAATACTTGCTGAAGCTGTCCTTGAACCTGCATTACTCCTGTCTCAGCCTTCCAGATACTGAGATTATAGGCATGTGCCACCACAGCCCCTAATATGTCTTTTCTAAATGCTTTCACGGGCTCTGAAAATCTCCAGACTTCTCATATGTTTTTTAAGTGCAGGGTGTGGTAGCACATGGCTGTAATCCCATAATCCCGGTAGTAATTGGGAGGCTGAGAGAGAATCACCAGTTGAGGCCAGACTTAGCAATTTAACAAGACCTTATTATTATTATTATTTTTTTTTTTTTTTGGCAGTACCTGGGATGTTTGCAGTATCAGGGGGTATTCTACCTCCGAGCTACACCCCCAGCCTTTTCTTTTTTTTTTTTAACTCTTTGTGAAACAGAGTCTCACTACTTTGTGGAGGCCTCACTAAGTAGCAGAGGCTGTTTGAGAACCTCTGATCCTCCTGTCTCAGCCTCCCAAGTACTGAGACTGATTACAAACATGCACCACTACACCTGGCTTTCGCAAGGCCATTTGGAAACAAAAACTAAAATAAAGATGTAGCTGGGAGGTAGAACTCCCCTGGGTTCAATCCCTAGTGCCACACACACACACAGAGTCACTTTCAGATATATGCTTCTTTCTTCTGTCCCCAATTACCACGCTGCTCACCTACTATTCATATAAAAACTTTCTATTTATTAGTTTGCAGACAAACCCGTGAAGATGTGTTAGTTTCTATTTTAGTAAGTAATCCTTTTAGGTTAAGTAGCAGTTGTAGGCCTCTAAGCTCTAGAGCTTTAACTTCTGTAAAAAGGCTCAGCACAGTATTTTTGTAGAGTGGTTAAGCTAGAGGTTCTCCAAAGGTAAAAGATAAATCTAGTTAGGATTTTCAATGTGGTATTCTGAAAATTTCAATGAAGAATTACCCATTAAAATTTCCCAGCCTGGCGTGGTGGCCCACACTCGTAATCCCAGCATTCAGGAAGCTGAGACCGGAGGATCACAGTTTGTGGACAGCCTCAGCTACTTAGTGAGGCCCTCTGCAACTTAGTGAGACTCTATTTCCTGTTTAAAAATAAAGAATAAAAAAACAGAGCAGGGGGTGTAGCTCAGAGGTCAAATGTCCCTGGGTTCCATCCTCAGACCCCCCCCCCCAAAAGAAATCCCTACCACAAAGAAATGTTTATCAAATCTACTATCACATTGTAAGGGTCTTCATAGGAAAACAAGCGATTTTTACTTGCAGAGTAGAGTATGCTAGGAATGCTCAATTCACATTCTAAAATCTTTAAAAGTAAACCAGGCATGGAGGCACCCTCTTGTAATCTCAGTACTCAGAAGACTAAGGCAGGAGGACTGAAGGTTCAAGGACCGCCTCAGCAAATAGTAAGACTCTCTTCAACCTAGTGAGCCCGTTCCCAAATAATAAAATTGAGCTGGGGGTAAAATGCCTCTGAGTTCAATCTTCAGTTACATTAAAAAAAAAAAAAAAAAACTGCTGAGCGTGGTGGCGCACGCTTGTAATCCCAGCCTTTGGGAGGCTGAGACCGGAGGATCACGGTTCGCGAACAGCCTCAGCTACTTAGTGAGGCCCTCTGCAACTCAGTGAGACCCGGTTTCAAAAAATAAAGAATAAAAAATAAGGCAGGGGGTGTAGCTCGGGGGTCGAATGCTCCTGGGTTCCATCCCTACACCAGAAAAGAAAAGAAAAGAAAAGAAAAGAAAAGAAAAGAAAAGAAAAGAAAAGAAAAGAAAAGAAAAAGACTGGGAATGTAGCTGGGAAGGAGAATGTCAGGGGTTCAATCCCCATTAAATAAGGGGCCACCAATTAATTTATGAATTCAAATAGCTGGGGCTGGAGATGGGAGGAATCCACTCAGAGCAACCTAAGGAGCCTGGCATGGTGGCAACACCCTCCCTCCCATAAGCCTGGTACTCTGGAGGCTGAGAAAAGAAGGACCAACAGGTTTGGGGCCAGTCTCAGCAACTTAATGTGACTGTTTCAAAATAAAAAATAAGGACTCGGGGGTATAGCTCAGAGATGGAATGCCCCTGGCTACTATCCCTAGTATCACAAAAATAAAAGAAAAAAACTAAGGT
Source organism: Muscardinus avellanarius (assembly GCF_963383645.1). Taxonomy (NCBI): domain Eukaryota; kingdom Metazoa; phylum Chordata; class Mammalia; order Rodentia; family Gliridae; genus Muscardinus; species Muscardinus avellanarius. Next base: position 66,689,156 of record NC_137797.1, on the reverse strand, counting down.
ATGACCTAAATGCCCATTTTTCGGATCAACATTTTTCCAGAAAAACAAAAAACTGAGTCTGTAAAACAGCTGCAAAATCAGTTCAGTGGAAACCAACCTGGTTTTTAAGAAAATGAAATAATATACTGTAGATGAGAAAGTATCTGAGTACTTTGTGCCTTTGTTTGGTGAAACTTTCTCCAACATTTGTGCAGAATAATTTTTTTTTTTTTTTTTTTTTTTTTTGCGGGTCTAGGGATGGAACCCAGGGGCATTTGACCTCCAAGCTACACTCCCTGCCCTGTTTTTTATTCTTTATTCTCCCTAAGGTGCAGAGGGCCTCACTAAGTAGCTTAGGGTGTCCGCAAACTGTGATCCTCTAGTCTCAGCCTCCCCAATGCTGGGATTACAAGCGTGCGCCACCATGCCCAGCTGTAAAAACTTTTTCTTACTGAATCAAGGTCATAAGAGTCTGAAAGACACTGATCTAAAGGAACTCCAGAAAAGCAGAAAAGGGGCTTAATAAGTCAGGTGAAATGTAAGAGACTTTGAGGCAAAGTCCTCGTGTGTGTGTGTGTGTGTGTGTGTGTGTGTGTGTGTTACTGGGTTACTGGGGATGGAACCCAGGGGCCTTCTTCCTCTGGGCTAAACCTCCAGACCTTTTTTTTTTTTTTTTTTGGGTACTAGAGATGAAGCCGAGAGGCCATTCTACCTCTGAGCTAAACCCCAGCCCTATTTTTTATTCTTTATTTTGAAACACGGTCTCATTGAGTTGCAAAGGGCCTAACTAGCTGAG
>NC_137797.1:66023381-66083381 GCF_963383645.1 Muscardinus avellanarius | reverse complement strand
AAGGTTCAGACTTTACTCGAATTTTATTATTTTTCTAATAATGTGCAGGATCACATTGTTTTGTTTAATCTGGGCTGCTCTTCAGTCTTCCATTATCTCTCACGACACTGATGTCTTGGAGGAGTACAGTGCTTTTATCTGTTGATTTTGTCTCTTGCTTTGCCTGCAGTTTGTGTGTCTGGATGGGTGATTTTGTCAGGGTTTCTATATGTGATGCCGTACTCCTCTCAGTGCATCGCATCAGAATTCATGTGGTATTGGAACATAATGTGGTATTCTCCATTTAAAAAAAAAACTGTAGTATTATTTTTCCTTTTTAAATTATTAAGTACTTTAAAATATTTAAACCATTTAAATGCCATTTTGCTTTTCAAACTTTCAACGTGCGCTAGTAGGGTATTTTCTTTACATCAGAGTCATCAAAAGTATGTTGAGCTAAGCAGGATAAGTCAGAGCCATGTTTAGAAGGAGCACACTAGACGCTTCATGTGTGTTTTTCCTCTAACTCTTACATGTTGTCCTCTTCCCGTCTTTCTGCCTGGGACTCTGGTATGGGACTTCTGCAGGGAATCTTCTAATCTTGCATCTAACAGCCATTGTGGCAGAGCTCAGGGGGATGGAGAGATGCTCTTTTCAGGCTGCCGCAGCCCAGTCTCAATGGAACACCGTGGATGTATTTGCTCCCTCGAGCAGGCACCTAGTAGGAGACACGAGCAGAACAACCACAAGCACAGAGGGCGGCCGCCCTGGATCGGGCTTGGACCATCAGAATCTGGGCTAGAACAGCCGTCTGTTAAACGCTGATGCCACCTACCTCTCGTCTGGTTCTTCACTCACATCCTCTCATTTGAAGCTGTCCAGCAGCCCTCCAGACAGGCACTGTGATTCCCACTAAGCAGATGGAAGAGACTGAGGGCCCCCCGTCTCAGGGGAGGCCAGGACTCAATCCTCCATCTCTGATTCGGAAACCTGCATTATTGCCACTGCTCTTCAACTCCACAGACGGCAAGAGTGCCAAGAGTGGCGCCGTCATCACCATCTTGTACCTGGCACAACCAGCTTCTTAAGGCACACACCCTTTCCTCTGGTTCTCACGGCGGCCAGTGGGAAACAGAGCAGATGCCGGCACCTCATTTGTAGATGAGTGCAGCGCCCACCCCGCTAGTGAGAAAGCCAACCCTCCCCTCCCTCAGCCGAGGGCTCTAGTTTGAGTATGTGTCCCCTCTTGAGGACAGGGGAGAGGGTTTGGGGGCACGAGGGAGGAGAGATAGAGACGAAAAGCAATAGGAACGCTGGACACGATGCAAGGTGACACCCGGGAATCAAGATGCCTCTTCTGGCTTCCTGGACATGGCAGTGGGGCTGCCCCATAGCGTCCACAGGCTTCAGGATGAGGAGCACATCTGTGCCCTCTCTGTTCCTCTCACCAGAGCCCAGGAGATTGGCAGGAACTCTAGAGAAGATCTGCTCCTGGGTGCAGGGCAGATGCCCAGCAGCTGAGCCAGGAGGAGCAGGAGGAGGGAGGGTTTTCAGAGGACCCTGGAGCACAGCCTCCTCCTTCCCTCCCTCCGGAGAAGGCTGGCTTCCCTCCCTCTTCCTCCCAGTGGCACTGAAGGTCCCACAGGAGGTCTATGCCTGGGAAAAAGAGCCCAGGGAGTAACAGAATCTCAAAGTATGAAGGGAAAGGAGAAACTGGAAGTCTTTTCTTCTAAGCCAAGAGGCAGCCAGGGTAGCATAAGGCAGCTCCTTGCAGGGGAGGCAAAAGGTTGAAAGCCACAGGGAAAGTTGACTCTGTGGGTTAAGAAATGATTCCCAACACATTCCTCAAGATAATAGGCAGACGTCTGAGTGGGCTGGCTTAAGCTTGACATAAAGAAAGATTTCTGCGGGCATTGGAAGTTTTCTGTCATTTCGTAGGACAGAAGAATCTCACAGGTCCACTTGGACGTTGCTGGAGGGATGTGAGGAAGGCCCTGTGCTTCCCAAGGAGGCTGAGGAAAGAGATGGGCTTTAGATTTGAATCCTGCCCAGTCATTAACCAGCTATTTTGAGTTTGGACAAGGTGCACAGCCTTCTCATAGGACATGGGATGAGAACAGTGCCCGACTCCCAGTGATGTGTGAGTGAGACAAGGGGATATGTAAAGCTTAGTGAGTCCCCTGTCCACAGTACGTGAGCTAAGGATTCAGTCGTCACCACACTGTCACTTCTAGCAAAAAGAACATCAGGCCGATGTTGAGGAAACCTGGTTTCTATTAGTTTCTTTTTAGATATTCCGCTCTTTCTCTGGTAATGGGCTCTCTGGTGGGCTCTCCCCCACCACACATGTTCTCTACAAAGAGCCAGATTTGCGTAAGATCCAAGTCTATTTGCAGTTCTGATACCAAAACTCACATTTTGAGCTCATGCGGATTGCTTCGCTACTCTGAGCCTCCGCTTCCCTCTGTGGCTCAGAGAGGAGAAGCAAATGGAGAAGACAATACCTCTTTAGGTTGATTAATAGTATAGTGTTTGGTGACACGTGCTTGTAATCCCAGAGCTTGGGAGCTGAGACGGGAGGATCACAGGTTTGAGGCCAGGTTCAGCAACTCAGGGAGGTCCTGAGCAACCTAGCAACACCCTGTTTCAAAAATAGTGGTAGAGTATTACTTGGAGGCACCTCTGGGTTCAGTCCTCAGAACCAAAGAAGAAGGAGGAGGAGGAGAAGAAAAGAAAGGAAAGGGAAAGGAAAAAAAAAGCGAGTAGCATAGTGTTTGGAGTCCAGCAGCCCCGAATTTGAATCATACCTTTAATGCTTAGTAGCTATATGGCTGTGGGCATTTTATTTGAAGCCTCTGAGCCTTAGTGTCCTCAGTTGTTAAATGGGGGATTATCATACCTAATATACTGTTTAGCTTTGTAAAGACTACTTAAGGTAATAAGTGTAAGCTGCTTAGCCAGACCTCAGGAAAAGTAAGTACCAAGTGGAAGTCAATTAGTAACTGGTAGTTTTTCGGCCTGAATGAAATCACCTAAGGATTCCACCTCAAGCAAAAAGGAGAGGATGGGCCTGCGAAGTTCAGATCCTTCTCTTCAACCCACACTTAGACCGATCCACTGGAAGAGTATCTGAGAATCCTTTTCCCCAATTCAGTCACAGCCTGCTCCAACACCCCTTAACCCTAAAGGCACAGGCCCATCCATCAGCTCCCCAACTCACCTTTGTCATGCAGAGTGGACTAGCCCCTAGCGGCACAGCCCCCTCCCCAACACACATCAACACGCACATAGAATTTCTCAAAAGCCAAATTAAAGTCACTGTCCATCCACTGCCAGAAGCCCCTGTCCTTTCCCTCCTCCCCAGGGAATCCTCACCCTCTGCTGACTCCCCCTCCTCCCCACTCCTCAACACAAGCACACCAGCCACCACCCTACTTCTCCTCCCCTGCTCTATGGCTCCTTAATTATATTCTCCGCCTCCCAGTGTCATGCTAATACAAGCTCCTGGCACAGCTGCCCAGATTAAATTAGAGCTCAAGTCAGCAGGCTGACTAATTATATTTTCTGGGCTAGAATTGTCTTCCCCCACCTTTGGGGTACCGGACCAATAAAGAGTAAATGAGCACTGCCAATATTTGCGGAGGATATTTGACTCTTCTTGCCTGGGTGGTTTTGTCCCTTCAACCAATCTGGGCCCCTTGAATTAGATTAGACTGGAACAAGAGAAGAGAGTTTTACTCCAAGGGCCTCCTCCATCAGTCCCATCCATTCTCCTGCCGGCCAACTCAGCTGGGCCCAACACCGTGGGGGCCACAGAAGAAGGGATGGCCGGAGCTGATTCTTGGGAGACTCTCCTGCCACCATGGTGGACCCGCCCTCCTTCCCAACCCCAAAACCTTTCCTCTGAGCATTCTCTGCCACTTGCCCTGTGGTGATCACTGCTGGATTCTCTCAGATCGAATTCACAAGCAGAACAAAGCACTTGCCTTATAGGATACTGTTTCAGAGTCCCTCTCACTGGTTTTCTTTTTTCTTCTTTTCTTTTAGTTCCAGAACTGAAACCAGGGCCTCAAACCTGCTAGGCAAGGGCTCTCCCACTGAGCTACGTCCCCAGCTCCTTTTTAAAATTTGAGACAGGGTCTTGCTAGGTTGCTCAGGCTGGCCTCGGACTTGGAACCCTCCTGCCTCAGCCTCCTGAGAAGCTGGGATGATAGTCATTTACCACCCTGTCCAACCCGTCTCTCACCTTGTATCTTTTCTTGGTTATCATTGGAATATAGTAAGTTTTAGTTTGCCTAGAGACAAAGTTTACTTCTTTATTCCACAAGCATTTACTGGGCGCTTATTATATGCCGCATAGCAAGGTAGGTATTAGAGAATGTAAGGTGTAATTCCTGCTTTCAAGAAGATCAGGGCCTCATGAGGGGCGTAATTAACTATGTGCAGAAATCAGCGAACCCTCACAGGCTATCGTATAGCCTCAAGAGGTTGGAGTGGGAATCAGAAAAGTCATTATTCCAGAAGTGACCCTTGAGGGAAAGCTTGAAAAATTGTTCAGACCGTAAGCCAAGGGTAGGAATTCTGGAGAGAGAGATTAAAGATATAGAGGTAAGAAAGTCATAGTGATGTAGGAGAGAAGAAATAAATAGGTAGAAAAGAGACAGACAGGAAGGAAAAGTAAAATATAACTTTAATATAAGAACCTGGAGCTGATGTGCTTCAGCCTTTAATTCCCAAGCCAATTCTCTTTCCCAGGCCTGTCTCTCCCAGATTTTGGGATATTTGGAGATCCTAAAATTTACTGGAAAAGAATATAATTTCCCTATCTATGCATTGTTAATATGACGGACATACCATCTTGGGAAACCTATAATTTTAGGGCACTTTCCAGTTCATCAGATAATGAAGACCTCGATCAGCCTGAGGACCCTAAGGTTGACAGACCACCAATCACCAGAAACTGCCTCAGAACTACTGGACTGAGGTCATCCTCCCTAACGATCACCAGACAAGCAGACCGCCACAAACCACAAACTGCCTCAGGGACTGCCTGGCTGAGATCCTCCTCACACACCTCCTCTAGCCCACACCTCATGAAAGTCCCTTCTAAGAAAAGAGGCTTGAACTCCCCAAGATGGCCTTGAACTCCTCAAGATGCCATCTTGAGGTGGCCCACATTCCCTCCGGAATGTATATTTCTTTCCTTTTCCCCAAATAAACCTCTGTGTCTCTGAGAGCGTTAACGTTCTTTTTCATCATGTTCGTCAAGGACACCGCCGATCCCGAGTTCCCGAATTGAGGCCTCACCCCAACAATAGCAATTGCATGACTTTATGAAGGACGAGCCGGAGCTGAGTGCTGAGAAGTAGAAGAATGTTTAACTTCTGGAGCGCTCGGAACCCTGATGACATGTCTTCTTAGCGGCGGGGGAGAGAGCAGATCTGCTCTTTAAAACCCCTGCTGCCCCAGTTAGCGCCTTTTCCTTTGCTATCAAATTTCCTCCTCAAATTTACCAGCAATAATCTCTCCCTCAAATAGTTCTCCTATTCTGGTCTGACTATCGCCTTGGGGGTGCATTCAAAAAGGAACCCTTCAGCCGAGTGTGACGCCGCACACTTGTAATCCCAGCATTTGGGAGACTGAGTCAGGAAGATTTCGGTTAGTGGACAGACTCAGCTACTTAGTGAGGTCCTTTGCAACTCAGCGAGACACTTTCAAAATAAAGACTATAAAATAGGGCTGGGGGTGTAGTTCGGAGGTAGAATGCCCCTGGATTCCACCCCCAGTACCGTAAAAAAAAAAATCAATAAAATAAAATAAATTAAAAAAATAAAAAGGAACCTGAGATTTTTTTTTTAAACATAGAAGGGAAAAACTCTGTAGAGTTGCTAAAAATGAAACCAAACCTGTGCCTGAAACTCTGAGGTTTTCCTCTGTAGTTGTCAGACTTTTTCCCATCCTTGGTCATTTGGTGCACCTCTCAGCACTCTATCAAGCACCATTCTAGGGGGGACTCGGTGTAGAGGGATGAAAGAGGCCTTCCCTTTGAGGAAATCAGCCTAGAGAAAAACTAATGTAGAGATGATTAAGAGGTATGCACTAGCCGAGAGTGGTGGTGCACAACTGTAATCCCAGTAATTTGGGAGGCTGAGACAGGATGATCGTAGGTTGGAGGTCAGCCTTAGCAACTTAGCAAGACTAAGTCATTTCTTCTTATTTTCTTATTCAAAATAAGAAAACAGAAGAGGCCAAGGGTGTAGCTCAGAGGTAGAACACCCCTGAGTTCAATTCCCAGCAACACACACACACACACACACACACACACACACACACACCTTTGATGTCATAGTGGGAATCCAAGAGAATATTAGTTATTACCTATTTTGTAAAAATTATAGAAATTTGAAAGCCAGATGTGGCAGTGTATGCCTGTAATCCCAGTACTTGGGAGATTGAAACAGAGGTATAGGTTGGAGGCCAACTCTTCAGCCACTTAAAGAGAACTTGTTTCAAAATAAAAAGGGCTGGGGATGTAGCTTGGAGATAGGATGCCCCTGGGTTCAATCTCCAATACACCCCAAATTAAAACAAAACAACAACAAACCACTGTGCAATGTACCTGTAGAGAAGGGGCACTGAGTTACTTTCCTAGGGCTGGTCTAACAAAGCACCGAGAGCTGGGTAGCTCCCATGTTGCTGGCTGAAGTACAAAATCAAGCATCTGCTGGCCACACTTACCCTAAAAGCCTGCCCCTCCCTCGCTCTGGCGGTTGCAAGCAGTCTTTGGCATGCCTTGACCTGTAGATCTAGCCCTCTGTCCTCACAGCCATCCACCCCTGCATGTCTCTGTCTTCACCTGGTTGTCTTCTTAGAAGGATACCATTGTTATTGGGTTAAAGTCTATCCCACTCCAATATGAGCTCCTTTTAACCAATTACATCTGCTGTGACCCTATTTCCTAATAAGGCCACATTTAAGGCAGTAAAGGTTAGGTCTTTCGTGTATTTTTTGATGGTTTAGATATTAATTCAACTCATAGCAGGTGACTAACTCCAAGTGCATCAGGATGATTGGTGGAGGTGGAAGTGATGAAGTTTTAATTTCAGAATGCCAAATAAGAATCAGTTAAGACAGAAATATAGAGAGAAATAACATGGGAAGAGGCAGGAAGATATAAAAACCCCGCAAGTGTAAGGGCTAAGACAGAAATCCTCAATGAGGATGTCTCACTAGGAAAGAGAAATCGGATTCTGTCATAATAGGCGGAGTCTACAGCAGGCTGATACCAAGGTAGACCATTCTGGCTTATGTGTCAGGATTATTTTTTCCCCTGAAATTTAAAGAACAGTGGTGAAATTTAGTATTTTAGTTTTTATTTACACATAAATAATATCATGTAAGAAATTTGTCGATCCAATTTCCCACATGCTCAGAACATACTTGGCCCCCTTGGGTGCTTGGTAAAAATCGATACAATGATATCACATTAATAGTGTAGGTGTTGTTATAACTATAGTTCACTGGACACATGTAATAAGTGTACTGAGGTCTGTGTTTCAGAGACGTCATGGAAAGGCGAGACACATTTTCAGTGTGAGAGGAGCTGCATCCTGTAGGAGAAGTGAAAGATTGGTATTAACCGTGGTGGCGGCGCAGCCTGCAGCAAGTGCCATAACAGACATTACAAACGTGCTGCTTTCATATTTTGGAAGGACAGAAGACCGGCAAGGAAGAAAAATCATTGAGGTGGCATGGATTTAAAAAATGAATGGGATTTTTAATAAGTAGTGAAAATTATTTAGAGAGGCAGAATAATTTAAGGTGAATATACTTTGCATATGAACAAGAGTTTCGAGTTTAGGGAGCGAGGCTGTGAATGTGTAGGCTAAGAGCATTGCTGGCTGGGAAAACAGCAAGTGCCAACAAGTGCCCTGAGACAGGATTAGGGCTTTTGAAGAATAGCAAGGAAGCCAGTGATCCTGGAGTAGAGAGCAAAGTAGGTCCAAGATCACACCAGAGATGGGAGGGGGAGGGGAGGAGGCAGAATGTCTAGAGTCTTTAGGAGTGATTGTAAGGACCTTGGCTTTTACTTTGAATAAAATAATGAAATCAGTAGATGTTTTGGGGCAAAAAGGGGATGTAAGTATCACTCTTATTGATGTGTTGAAAAGGATCAAAGACATAAACAGGAAGACCAGTCAGGAGACTATGACCACTTTCCAGGTTAAAGATGATAGATAGTAGCAGCTGGGCGTGGTGGTACACGCTTGTAATCCCAGCATTCAGGGGGCTGAGACCGGAGGATCGCCGTTCATGGATAGCCTCAGCTACTTAGCAAGGCCCTTCGCAACTCAGTGAGACCCTGTTTTTTTTTAAAAAAACACTAAAATATAGGGTTCGGGGTATAGCTCAGAGGTACAATGCCCCTGGGTTCCATCCCCAGTCCTGAAAAAAAAAAAAAAGATGATGATATCTTAGACAAGGGTGGTAGCAAAACTAGCCAGATCCTTACATTTTGAAGGTAGGGCTAACAAAAATGTGCTGATAGGGCAGAAGTGCCAGAGAAAGAGCACTTAGGGGTGATGTCAAGGTGGCTGGAAAGGGGGTTGGCAGTGTTAGCTGAGATGGGGAAGCCCAGATTTAGACATACTAAATTCGAGACACTTCTTAGTCATTTTTTGGTGATCAAGTTGGCAGTGGATCTGTGGGTGTAGAATATAGAGTATAGCTAGCCGGGCGTGGTGGCGCACGCTTGTAATCCCCGCGCTTGGGAGGCGGAGACAGGAGGATCGCGCAGGTTCAAAGCCAGCTGTGCTGGCATGAGACCCTGTTTCCAAAAATAAAATAGGTCTGGGAGTGTAGCCCAGAGGTAGAAGGGCTTCCAGGAACCCCAGTACCACAAAAAAAAAAAAAAAAAAAAAAAAGAGTATAGAATATGGCTGGCCTAATGACTTTCAAGTATAATCATTTAGTCTTAATTATAGGGGATTAATATTGGCAAAGTTAATAAAGATCTAGAAATGTAAATTATGGAAAGAAGGTAGAATTGTGATATCAAAGTCTTTGATTTGAGTCACCATGTTGATTGCTTTCAAAATGATTTTAAAGCCCTTTGTGATTCCGTGGTGTGGAATGTATTTTAAGAAACTTATAGGGAATTCAGAAGTATACATTGGCTATTAACTTAAACTGGTAAGTAGTACTTTTTTTTTTTTACTATAAAGTATAGGAATGTTAAAAATCACACATAGCCTGCTGCTTATGTGATAATCATTGTTAAAGCCTATTTGTCTTCTGCTTATTTTCTTTAAAGGATATTCAAATATTTCCAAACGTGGATTTCACAAAAATTCTACCAAAACAATTTGTTGATAAGATAGCACTGTTTCTTGATTACTCTGGCAAGAGAGATCACTATTTTGTTAGAATCTTAAAACTTTTTTTTGAGGGGAATGAGTCTTATAAGGTTTGTACAGATATAGTTTAAGAAAGACTTTTTCATGTGAGGAGTAAATAGGATTAAGAATAGCCGTGTAGTTTAGGATTGGGAAAGAAATCAAGACAAGAGTTACAAAGTGAGAATTTTGAGAAGTCTTGAATATTAAGTGTCATTTGATGTTCATTTAATGCATTTTTTTTCTTTTTTTGAAAAGTTCTTGATATAAATTACTTAAGACATATTTTCTTCTTGGGTGGAGCTTCTTGGACTGGAGAACCCATGTTCTTAGCGAGAATAAAGTGTGTGGTTCTATAAAGGGCTAAATTCTTATTTTTATCATAGACCATTGAGATGATATATTCAAAATCGTGTGTCTTCTGTTCTTTTTACTTACTTTATGCCATTATTGATGTTATACATATTTGCTGTAAAGATTATGCTGCAAAGTTTCACCTTATGATCTTTATTAATTGTGCACAAGGACAATTCTGAGTATGAATTGTTGCCTAAAAATAGAAGCAGATGAAGTTAAAATATGAGATCAAAGGATCATAATCACCTCCTAGCTCTAAAGTGACCATATTAGTTTTTGGGTTGGTTTTGTTTATTTCCAGACAAACTCCAGCCATATAAGTCAAGCCATATTAGTGGGTCATTGTGTGTGTGTGTGTGTGTGTGTGTGTGTGTGTGTGTGTGTGTTACTGAGGATTGAACCTACAGATGTTCTTCCTCCAACCTATACCCCCAGCCCTTTTTATTTTCTTAAACAGGGCTTCACTAAGTTGCTGAGACTGACCTTAAGGCTGCAACCCTCCATCTGAGCCTCCCAAGTGCTGGGATCGCAGGTGTGCTCCACCAACCCCAGTTAGTATTTATCTTTTCCCCCATACACAGAATAACTCAGACTTTCTACTCAAGAAAGAAAAAAAAATACACATAAGGCAGATATTTAGAGCTTTTTCTAAAATGGGTTGTTATTCTCTATGGCTCCAAATGGTTAGAATCTTAAAAGCTAGTGTAACTACGCAACACTTTCTCCAGAGAGCAAGCTAATGAATTTCAACACGAGTCAAAAATGATAGAACAAGGACATCTGCTAGCTTTCCCCAACTCTCAGAGCCCTGCCCCCAAACAAAACCGAGCTCTCCAAACCTCCCTAAGCTTTTCATCTTAAACAATATCCCCTGCAAGTTTAAAAATGGGTTACTGTGCAGTTCTGGAGACAAATGCACATAAACGTCCAAGCTTCATTTGGTGCTGAGTTGGTGGGCCTGGAGTGCCAAGCTTCGCTGCGGGAGCTGAGCTTAGCTTCACCGCGGCCGGAGGCGGTCCACGGCCTCTGAGTCCTAGAGCCCGACGTGCCCACCACGTTTCCTTGGTGACTCGTTCGCGTGTGTGCTAGTCTCGGTCCACGGAGCGCTGCCCTCCCTGGAGTGTTTCCTATCTTACTCCAGTTTGTGTCCTTGAGCAAGTAGATATCTATCGAATGGGATATAATTGCAGATTATCTGCCGACTGGGATTTTCCGCACCGCTGCTTTCTGCTGTCTATGTGTCTAATCCCGGGTTCTCTGAGAACCCGCTGTCCTGTTACACCAGGAAGCCTTAATTGTAAAGCACTGGGCATCTCAGGAGAGCCAAAGACACAAAGCCTCGCCACTGGGCCCAGCGCAGGACGCCTGGGCTTCCCCTGAGGGGACAGCAGGGATCAGGGTGTGAGGGTGGGAAGAGGCTGAAACAGAGGCCTCAGGTGAGGCTGAGGGAGAGAAGGAGAGGAAGGGGACTTTCGCCTAAATCCTCCAGGGGTCCCTTAGACCCCTGCGCAGGGCCCACCAAGGGGAGGGGCGGAGGCTGCAGGCCTGAGGGCCGTGCAGGGCTGACAGATGGAGGGCTCCCTCTGAGGGCTCTCTGAGGACCGGTTACAAATCCATACAATGTACAGAAGTAAATCAAATTGAGGAGCATGTGCACTGAAAGAAGGGGCAGGGAAGACGGTGCGTGGCGGGGAGGGGCCCAGAGGGAGACCGGGGCCCCTTAGAGCCTGAAGAGGAGGGAGTCAGGGGTGGGGGGCAGCGGCTTCCAGGGAGGCTGCCCTTTTCTGGAGCAACCTGGCAGTGAGGGTGGGTAGGAGGTGGACAGAGAGGGGCAGAGGTCCCTAGCATCCCAAAGCCTCGGGGAACTTGGTGGGGCATTTCACTCCTCAGTAGTCTAGGCAAGCCCAAATCCTCAGTTCTGCAAGTAACATGGGCACGGGGAGCAGAGACCCCCACCGGCACCTTAATGATAGGGGCAGCATCTCCCCAGCACAGTGGAGCAGCTCCTAGAGGACAGAGCAGTGGTTTAAGCCTGGCCTCAGCTGGCACGCACAGAAAAATTTTAGAACTTTAATTTGGCCTTTAAAGAGGTTAAATCCCTTCCAGCCTGGGGCGAAAAACAGCTCTTGCCCTGAAAGCAGGATTTGGGCACCGACTCCTGGATTCATGTGGTGAAGGTATAGAGATAGGGGCTGCAGAGCAGGAAGGCAAGCCTCGGGGTATATAATGTATATCTGGGCAAGGCTAACAGAACTTCATTTTCATCTTTGCCTTTTTTTTTCTCTCCTCCCTCACCTTGCCTTTCTTCTCATTTGAGTTAGTTTTGATTTGTAAAGCCCCAGGCCTCAGTATCTATGCACCCATCCAGCCCCCTTCAACATGATCCCTTCCAGCCTAGGGAGGGGGTCAGGGGATGAGATAGATATTTCCCCTTTAAGGGTGGAGTGACCGAGGTTGAACCAGGGCGAGCTGAGGTCCCCAGGTTCAGGGGCCGGCAGGTGTGGTGCCTCCATACAGAGCAGGAATAGGGTAAACATGCAAAGCACCTCCAGGATAAGATACTTATAAAAGTGAAAGGGAGCCGGGCGTGCTGGGACACACCTGTAATCCCAGTATTTGGGAGGCTGAGACAGGAGGACTGCAGGTTTGAGGCTAGCCTTGGCAAGTAACAAGACCTTGTTTTAAAATAAAAAATAAAATCAGGCTGGGGATGTAGCTCAGGGATAGAATGCCCTTGGGTTCAAGCTCCAGTATTTCTCTATGTTTCTTATACACACACACACACACACACACACACACACACACAATTAAAAGGACTCTAAAATAATTAATAGGCAATAATTTGTCTATAACAGATGTAAATTGACTGTACTAAGCAAATCAGAATTTATATTCACTCTAGATGTGATTAAATTGGCATGCATCCCTAAAGTTGTATAGTGTGTGTGTGTGTGTGTGTGTGTGTGTGTGTGTGTGTGTGTAGAAAGGGCAGGGGTGGGACGTAGGAGCTCTTCAGCTTGCCAGAGGCATCCCCCCTTTATGGTAACTACCTAGGACATGATTCCCCTTCTAACCAATGTTACTCCTCAGAAGAGGTGGGATTCCGGATGATGTGTTTATTTACTCCTTTTTATTCAAATCTATCGTCCCAGTTTGCAGAGATAAAAAGAATGGAATAATAATCACAATAAACAAAAGGGTCAAGGAAATAAGCAGGTGTTCAAAGCCCAGCATTCATGCCCCGGCTGTGATCCTGGGCAGGTTACTCACCCTTTCTGTTTTGATCACGAACACATCCCCAGGGCCTACTTCACAAAGGAAGTGCTCAAATATTTATTGAATGAATAAACTAATAGATCTTATTTTCCCCATTGATTAAAAAAAGTAATAAGGGGCCAGAGGTGTAGCTCAGTGGCAGAGCTTTTGCCTAGCGCATGCAAAGCCCTGACAAAAAAACAGCGCGCGCGTGCGCGTGTGCACACACACACACACACACACACACACACATACAAAAACAACAACAACAACAACAACAACAACAAAAACAGTAATAGCACCTATCTCAAAGAGCTGTTGCAGCAATGTGGGTAAAACTATCAAGTCGAGTAAAAACCCAGAAAATGCTGGCTGCATCTGTTTCTAAAGAAGATGATCTATGCAGATTATGTGTGCTGCAGTAACTGTGTGTAGACCCTTAGCAAATATTAGCTTCCTTATTTGTCTCTGTCTTTTTCCCTAGCGTATCACTATTTTTTATACTGGGTATTGAACCCAGGGATACATGTTCTATCTCAGTGCTATACCCCTGGGCTCTCTTTACATTTTATTTTGAAACAGTGTCTTGCCAATTTTCTGAGGGTCTCTCTAAGTGCTGAGACTGGTCTGGAACCTGTGATCCTCCTGTTTCAGCTTCCCAAGTACTGGGATGGCAGGCATGCACCACCATGCCCAGTTTAAAATACTCACTTTTGCATTCTTTGTGCTGCCGAACTCTGCCTTCTTAGCTCAAACCAACATGAACGTGTCCAGGAATTAAACTAGTTCTAGCTCAGAACGAGAGCAGAAAGATGGGCAAAACAATCCAACTAGATCTTTGTGGCTAAAGAATCACTTATCATAGAAGCAGAATTCCAGAGTTTGAGATGGGGTAAGTGCATATTTCTCGCATTCTTTTGCTATTTTTGTTCCCTTAAAATCAGCAGGAGAATGGAAAAACCCCTTTGGAAGATGAGTCTTAGGCTGGTGAACAGCTCCTACCCTGCCTTTGCAGTGAGCTCCTGCCATGGCATCTTTTCACCACGCTGCTTGACTGGAGTCCTAGCAGGATTTGTATTTTATTTTATTTTCATAAATGAGGTTATTCCTTATGCAATAGATTCATTAAACGCTGTCTTAGAGCTGGAGATTTGTGGTCAGGTGGGGTTGGGGAAAGTCAGACAAGTGGGAGGGCACCTTTCCTATTGTATGAATTTCTAGGGACCAAGATGCCATCGTCTCCCACATTGCATTATTGAAGCCTTTGCTGAAGTTGAATGTCAGGCAAGCACGCTGTGAACCAGGTGTGGCCCTGAACACGTCCTGGGACATGGGGCACCAGCTGAGGATGCCACCCACCACCTCTCCAGCCGCTTCAGGCTGAGTCGCCAGAGAGCCCTTCTCAGTTATTTTGCTTTTCCTGTCCCTCTTGGAGCATCCACAGAAGAGATTCTGTTTTTAGAGTTAACTCCCTGTACCCTGCCTCAGGATGGCACAGTGGCTGTAGTGCTATCATCACTCCTGAGTGACCTTTGGCAAATGACTTAACCACTACTGGTCCATTGCTTCCTTTGTAAAATAGGGATAATTAGTAATAATAATAATAATAATAATAATAATAATAAATAATAATAACAACAACAACAACTACTACTACTACCTCAGAAGGTTATTGTGATAACACAGTAAATTAAAATATGTGAGGTGCTTAAAACAGAATTTGGCATGGGTAAAGCATTCTGTAAGTATCAGCTATGATTATTACCCATAGCAATTAGTTTCTTCTCATTGGCTTCTGCTTCACTCAGTTGATGAAATCTTAGAAGTGCCATGACTAGAGCCCTGGCTCAGTGCAGAGCCCACCTAGAGCCAGGGAGCCCAAGGACAGTGTTCTCACAATGGCAAGCCAGCCACCTGATGGAGCTTCAACTTGGACTTAGAGCGCTCTTACCAGCGCTCTATTTGGTTCTCCCAGAATACAAAATGCACCTTGAGAATAGTACTTGATTTTATTAATCTCTTCCTCCTAATTGTTCTTGGCAGTGGTGTAAATGTGATCTGGATTCTTATGAAATCCCCATTGTCTTACACCAGATATTTCTCTAGGCTGAAGCATCACATGATTGAAGGCTCTTAAATTCAACTTGAAGTTTGCTCCTGAGACTCGGCAAATGCTCCCGGAGCTGAGTGGAGGAGGGTGGAGTTGGTGGGAGACAACGTAGTGATCTTTTCCTAGAACAGCCATCTTAGCACATACATCACACACATTTTAGTGTTGTGGGCTGTGGCTACCAGATACTTTCCTGAAGATAAATTTGGCTCTGAGTGGGGAATGGAATTTAAAGACAGCACATTTTATTTGAATCTTAAAGTGCATTCTTACAAGTTGTATATGAATAGATTATATTTATACAGAAAGAAAACAACCTTCTTTGATGACTAGCCAGTGTAAATCTACTTTGTGCTAGAACTGAGATATTCCTAAAGATTCATGTGTGTGTATAATATACATATGAATATATATATATAATTCATGTGTGTGTATAAAATATGTATATGAATATATATGATTCATGTGTGTATAATATATATACATATATATGTGTATATATATATATATATATATATATATATATATATATATATATATACTGTCTCAGCCTCCTAAGTACAGGCATTCCACCATGCCCAGCTATTTGTGTCCATTTTAAAAATTGTGTCCATTTAAAAATTAACTCTATTATATCAACTCGTTGATTTATAGCCTGCTAGTACATATAGTACATTTCTTGTTAGTATATGTGAAATAACTCAGGCAAATTAAATGGTATTGGATTGTTTGGCTAAACCATTACTTAATGTATTAATAATATACTTTTCTCTATTAATAACAATGTTGCAATTACCACCTGTGCTCCATAATGGCTCCTTAGGCACACATTCAATTATGTTGGAGAGTCAGACACAGAACGTTTTTTGGACTGTATTTATGTATTTAGTTTTCTAACTCTTTCACTATACTGAAAGTTGATTAAAAGCAAGAAGTCTTATTTATATCTATATTATTGGAATCTTATGTAGTGCACAGTGCTCATATGCATATAAAATACTTGTTGAATAAATTAATATGGTGTGATCATTATAATAAAGAAATACTTAGATTGAGATAGTATCTTATTATCTCTATAAAGAAATCATGATAGTAATTTTTCCTTGATTGTGTGTGTGTGTGTGTGTGTGTGTGTTACTGGGGAGTAAACTCAGGGGCATTCTACTACATCCTTGGCCCTGTTTTTAAATTTTAAAACAGGGCCTTGAATCTGTGTTCCTCCTGTTTCAGCCTCCCAAGTATTAGAATTACAGGCATGTACCACCAGACTGGGCTTTTCTTTGTTTTTAAAGGATGAAAAAAAATCAGATCTAAATGTTTATGATAAAATGCCAATAACTATTTATTGATCACTTGCTAAGTGTCAGACACTATTGTAAGTACTTTGCATATACCTGATACGTATTCCTTGAAGCAAATTTATTGGCTAAGAATTATTATCTCCAATTTACAGATGATGAACTAGGGCCCAGAGAGATAAATAACTTGTCTAAAGTTACATCATTTGTAAATGGAAATGTTTGAATTCAGTTGAATCCTAGAGCCCTTTGCTCTTAAGGAGTGGGGTATAACAGCTGTAGAGAAAGATGCTGGGGCACATGATACAGAGCTTTCAGGGGTACAGAAGTTTCCCAGCAGACTCAAATACAGGTAGTTTTGCACAGCTGGAATGATTCATTTGTACACCTCTTGAATGCCCAAATGCACAGACCTGAATGAATGGAAGGGGAGGAGGGTGAATAAGTGTTCATCTCAACAGGTTCCAGCAATCTGGGTGGAAAGAGGATACCCACATTTATTGTCTGGTTTCTAGACTCTCTTTTGTCACTAGCCTATTATATTGCCTTATTCAAATCCATAGACTCAGTCTCTGTGCCTTTGAATGGGCTACTGTTATTTACTCTCAAAGGGTGGTGTGACACTTAACTATGTCACTATCATTAAACGCTGGAGCCAGAAGGCACCTGAGAGATGACTATCTAACCTGACCCTTGAGTAAGTAAGAACATGGAGCTCAGAGAGGCGGCTCACACATCTCAGGCCCACAAAGACGGGCACAGATCAAGGTTTAGAACAAGTTTCCTTGTTCCCAGCCACCCCCCTCCCGCCCCCGCCGCAGCTCCACTGCATCACGTGTTTTTTAAAAGAATGAAGCCCTTTGCAGTTGCGAGGGAGGGCTACTGGGTCTCCCTGTTGTCATTCTCCAGTCTATAAAGATGCTCAGAGGACACCTCTGTGTTCTTCTCCAGTCTATTCAGGAGCTGCTCATGTCACAAATCACTTTGTTTTGGTCTGTTTCACAATTAGTTTTGAACCTGGAGCATTTGCTACTGAGGTACTGAACTTCTTTGAGAAGGTACTGAACTTCGGAGACTGTGCCTCCTCCTCTTCTGCCCCGATCCTTACCACCCCAGCCCTGTCCCGCGTCTCAGTGCTCCATTCTTGGAAAGCAACCTTAAGTGTCTTCTCAAGTTTTATTCTGAATATAAGCCAAATAATTTTTTTTCTTGTGAATTCACCTTCTCACTCTCTCTAGTTCCTGATTTATGTCTCTGGACCCCATTTGTTTGGCAGTATTGGTTTTAATTCAGCAGAAGCGAGCAGTCTCCCAAGGGAGGTGAGAAGGAGGGACATCTGGGGACCGTTAGCAACAGGATCGGGCTTGCAGCTTAGCACCCTGGGGCCTAATGGCAGACATCGGTCCCAGGTTTTCTGTGTCTGAACTAAGAAGGCAGTTTACCCCGCACCCCACCCCTTAGGGGCCCACAGGCAGGTCTCCTTCGGGGGTCAGGATTACTGGGAATACTAATTAATTCATTAGTGAGGTTGATGGATTATCAGGCTGTCCCCTGGCAGAGGGGCCTTGGGGGGGGAAACAGATTGTCGCCCATAAATCTGCCTGTTGCCTCCCATCTCCGTGTGTCAATGGCTCGGGGCGGCAGGCCTGTGGGCCAGCAACTGAGTGCTGGTCTCCTTTGCCCCACTCAGCAGATGGTGCTAACAGGTTAGCTCAGAGCTTTACAAAAAGCAGCAGAGAAAGAGGAAGGGCCTGGGGATTGGCCCTCTGGCCCCGGAGCCACGTGGGGGAGGAAAATGCATACAAATGCCCCTCATTTTCTTTTCCTAAGGCAGTTGCCACCCCCTGCCCTTCACTGACCACACACACCCCTCCTGCCTTCTCAAGCTCAACTTCACAGCGCCACTGCCGGAGTTAGGATGAGGGTGAGTCTCCTAAAGAAAATTAGTGCCCTCAACTCCCTCCAAAGCTGCACCAGCATGCACGCACATGCATGCGCGCGTGCACACACACACACACACACACACACACACACACACACACACACACACTTGAATGTATTTTAAGGGCTAATCCTATTATGTTCAGTCCCTTACATCTGTCACAGAAAGCAAGGACCTTCTCGCAGAATGTTCTGTCCCCACCCTCGTCTTTGTCTCAATATGTTCACCTTCCTGCTAATCTGCAATTCCTCACCTCCCCTAGAAACCTCACAGTCAGGACACCAGCACCTCCAATGTCATGCCTCTTAAATATCCACGGCGTGGCTGCGAAGACACAAAGCAAGAGGCAATCCATTCAATAAGTGTGCATTGATCAGCTATTAAGCAGCTCAGTTCTAGATACAAATTGCCCCACAGATAACTTTCCTCTGGCTGAGGCATGAATTGATTTGATTTTCCAGAAATCTACCATTCTTATCATGTGCTGCTTAATTATTTGGAAAACAAAGTTTATTTTGCAGAGCAGATATTTCCGGGATTGAAAGAGAGAGAGAAAGAAGGAGGAGGAGGAGGAGGAGGAGGAGGAGGAGGAGGAGGAGGAGGAGGGGGAGGAAGAGGAGGAGAAGGAGGAGGAGGAGGAGAGAGAGAGAGGGAGAGAGATTAATACAAGCTTAGAGATTTGCTGAAAATGAATAACTTCTTATGAAAACTAAAAAAAGTTCATTTTTATTCTCTGCGTTTCTGTGAAGACCAAGAGTCACATTACACTTCATCAGATTTTTAAAAATAACTAGTTTAGCTTGACATGGTGGCGCACGCCTATAAATCCCAGCACTTGGGAGGCGGAGACAAGAGGTGCACAAGTTTGAGGCCAACCACAGCAAATTAGGGAGACCCTCAGAAATTTAGTGAGATCCTGTTTCAAGATAAAAAAAAGGGCTGAGGGCGTAGTCTAGAAGTAGAATGCCCCTGGGTTCAATCTCAAGTACAAAAACAAAAACAAAAATCAACAACTATTTCAAACCTACAATAATATTTAACTTTATTGACAATAAAACTATCTTTTGGGGTCAGGGAGGTAGCTCAGTGGTAGTGTATGCAGAGCATGCACTAGGCACTGGGTTCAATTTCCCAGCACCAGTCGACTGACCAACCAACCAACCAAAGAACCGTGTCTTTGTTTGAACCTCTGTGCCCTTGTGTACAAAGCTACTTACTTAGCTCATCTGTTAGACATGTGTGTCAATTATAGTGATAGAGCAAGTGATTCTCCAAAATCCTGGGGAATTTCAATTTCAAAAAGAAGTTGAGCTCGGACTCAGAATTCTGTCATGCTACTGATGGGAAAAACTCAAGTGATCATCTCATTTTACAGTTGTGAAAACCGAAACCCACAGGGAAACTGACTTACTTAATCTCAATGCTCCCCTTTTTTTTCTTCCTTGGAATCACTAAGTGATTAAAAAGTCTTTGACATCTAAAAATGAACTCACAATCATTTGTTTGTTCTTTTGTGTGTGTGTGTGTGTGTGTGTGTGTGTGTGTGTGCTTAAAGTAGCATGTATATTTATATATTCACTTTAAATTATTCCAGACGTTTTCCTCCAGCTTAATCCCACTACATAATGCCAAAGAAATTTTAGGAATTATTTGACCCTTCTTTCCTTCCAAGTTTATTACCACTCAAATAGACTTTTTGAGCCTAAATGTATAATGATGATTATTTTATTTATTTATTTAGGTACTGAGTTCAGTAATTTTTTTCCATCATGCCTGATATAATGATGTATTTTTGAAAAAGCAATAGTGGGTCCTAGTTTGTAATTCAAGGGAACAAATGTCCCTTTATTCATTTTATCATATTTTATTCATTTGCTTTTTGTTTTTACAAATTTCAAGTGCACAGAAAATTGGACGAACAGTACAACAAATATAGATATAGCTTCATCTATATTCACAAGAGAAAACAAAATTTTTAAATGAGAATAAGTTTGACATGTTGGAGAGAAGAAATAGGCAGATGCTTCCTCCTGGTACAAGTGTGTGTGTGTGTGTGTGTGTGTGTGTGTGTGTGTGTGCGTGTGTGTTTGGGGGGAATTGAACCCACAGGCATTCTAATACATATTTCCCCCTGGATTTATATAATCTGAAAAAATTCAGTGCAACATTTTAATTTTTATTTTGGTATTGGGGATTGAACCCAGAGGCGTTCTACCTCCGAACTACACCCTCAGCCCTATTTTATTTTGAAACAACGTCTCACTAAGTTGCAGAGGGCCTTGCTAAGTGGTTGAGGCTAGCCTGGAACCTGCAATCCTCCTGTCTCCCAAGTTCCAGCATTACACAGGCATGCTCCACCATGCCTAGCTTCCTTCTACTTTCAAAACTATGAACAATAAGCCGGGTGTGGTGGTTCATGCTTGTAATCCCAGTATTTGGGAGGCTGAGATAGGAGGACCGCAGTTTTGTGGCTAGCCCCAGCTACTCAGTGAGGCTCTCCGCAACTTAGTGAGGCCCTGTTTCAAAATAAAGATTAAAAAGTAGTGCTGGGGGTGTACCTTTGGAGGTAGAATGCCCCTGGATTTCATCCCCAGTAACACACACACACACACACACACACACACACACACACACACACACACACAAATAAACTATGAAAAACAACGACAACAAAATAAAGACACAGCAGTCCAGACGTGTAAGAGGACCCGCGCGGATACTGTGCTCTCGGCATGTATCTTTCTCGTGTTTTAATTCTTTTCTGACGTGGACAACTTCATTTGTTCTTTTTAGCGTGCTCTCCAAGTCCAGCCTCGGTTTTCTTTTCCCAGTTTGCTCACCGGGCTTCGCCCCCATTTCTTACCTTTATAACCACAAAGGTTTCTAGTTCTCTCTTTCTTTATCCCTCAACTTCCACAACAACTCTTTCTTCCAGGACCCCATTCCTATTTAAACAAATGAACAAACAAATAGCTGCACCCGGGCCTGGCCGAGCCCCGCAGTGGGCGTGCCCCTGGCCCGGGGGGGAGGAGTCAGGCGGCGCAGCACCTCCCGGCCCGGGTCCGCGGGGACCAATCAAAACCGCCGCCGGCGGGAGGCCGGCCGCGCAGGAGCTGCCCAGGGGCCGTGGTCCTGAAAGCGCGCTCCGGGAGCTGACCAGGGCAGAGGTCCTGAAGGGAGCGGGAGCGCCGCGGAGCGAGCCGCAGCCGGGCGTCCCGGAGCCGCGCACAACTTCGGGAAGGAGTAGCAGCCGCGGAAGCAGAGCCGGCTCGAGGGCTTGGCATGGATCGCTGAAAGCACCTCCTCCCCCCTCGATCTGCACGGGCAGGGGGACTTGGCCTCCCCGACCGGCCCAGGACACAGGTTAGAGCCCCCACCCGGGCCGCCGCCGGCCGAGGTGAGCTGCGGGCGGCCGCCCTGGGACCCCCTGAAACTTTCCGTGGGACGTTCCCTCAGTCCTAGCAGAGCTGCGGGCGAGGGTTGAGTCTCTTCTGGGCTGAGGAAGGAGGGAGGGAGTCCGAGGAGTTAGGAAAACTTGAATGTAGAGGCAGAGGGAGTCAGAACACTTAGAGACAGGTATACAAATTTTAATAAATTTCACAGCACCCATCGTCCAGCGTGAAACTCATAGATTATTGCGAGTCAATTTTTATAAAGCAGAAATTAAGATTATGTCTCTATTGCTGTCCAACCCACTCTTCCATTTGACGTATTCTGAAAAATGAAAGGTTGAACTGCTTTTGCAAGGAGGTCCAGCAAGGAGGGTGGGAGGACTGACCGCCCCTCCAGTCTGCTCATGGTATTGGAGGTGTATGCAGGGAGGAAGGGGAGGAAGGGGAGGGAGAGGAGGAAGGGGAGGAAGGGAGCCAAAGTCGAACAAGAAGTCCTGGGGAAGCCACGGAGTCGATTCTCACCACTGCCCCATCTATTTTGCTCAAGGTTCTTGGATAACTGGTAGGTCCGGGGAAGTTTCTCTCTCCCCAGATCTTTTGGATGGACCATCAGGTCAGAAGGATTGTCCAAGTCTATTTTTTCCCCATTTCTGCGCAATAGTCACTATTTAAATGCCTAATAGGTACATTCAGAAGATACTGATAAATGTAAATTGATCCCGTCATTTTTTTTTGACAGAGATGATACCTGAAGAAAGTGAAGGGAAAATGGAAGGAATGAGTAACTTCTGTTAACAAAGTTCACTATTAAGATCTGAGGCTATGGACACTGAAGCATTACATGGTTTTACTGCATAAAATGTGCGCAGGTGTGTGTGCACACATGTGCACACTTATTCACAGAGAAAGTGGTTGAATATAAAAGATTGAACAGAAAGAGCACAGAGCAGCCTACTGTTTTCAAATGGTGCCACTTGTGAGCACCCTGGTCTGTATTCTCTTTCTGTTATTTTCGTTTTTATATATGTTTTGGTACTGGGGATTGCACCTAGGGGTATTCTACCTACAAGTTACACTCTCAGCCCCACTTTATTTTTAAATTTTTAACAGGGTCTCATTAAGTTGCTGAGGCTGAGCTGGAACTTGTGATCTTCCTGTCTCAGCCTTCTAAGTATTTGGGATTATAGGCAAGTGCCCCACACCCAGCTATCTTTTATCTCAAACTTTGCAACTCTGAGCAAATAATTTAACTTACCTGGCTCTTGGGTTCCCTAGAAACTGAACTGGGTAGTGCCCTTCCCATTGTATTTAGTCATAGGATCAGGAAGTAAGAGTGCTGTCAGCTTTTAAGAAGAGAGATTCTATGACTACTACAAGCACACAAGAAAATGCCCCTTACTCAATTATTCATTTGTGGAAACGTCTCCAAAATAAATAAAAGTTAAAATGCAGGAAAATCCTGCAGTTGTCTTGTATGGTATAAATGTGCAATGACCTCAGCCCCAACACAGAAAATATTGGAGGGGGGGTCACAACTACTGGCCATGAGCAAACACTTTGCTAGAACAGGTTAAAAAGTACAAAAAGTTGGAGAAATATTTTAAATTAGAATAGGTTAAACTTAAATTTTCATTGAAGGATCCTAAAGAAAGAAGGAAATTCTGGTATACAATGTAGGTTTATAAGGAAATCCAGACGCCAAGATTAAAGACTAACATGGACTTTGGAATATCAGAACGTGATGCCTATAATCCCAGCTACTTGGGCCCCTGAGACAAGAGGATCACAAGTTTGAAGACACCTGGGAAACTTAGTGAGACTGTCTCAAAAAAGAGGGTGAGGGATTGGGATGAAGATGTAGCTCAGTGGTAGGGTGTTCACGCAGCAGGTGTGAAGCTTCAAGTTTAATCCCCAGTAACAAACACACATACACACACACACACACACACACACACACACACACACACACACACACTCCAGAATCTGTTTGTATGTGTTGGGGAAGGGGCTGGGTTCTTCCCCCAGCACCGCCAGTACTTACTGATTGTTTCCCTGTTGGAGTCTGCTTTCTGTGTATTTTGAGAACTAATTTCTTTTATTTAGGAATTGAGAAAACCTGGGGATGATTTATCCTGATACTTTGGGAATTAGTACTATAGTTTTCCCTATAATTACAGCTTCTGGAAAACAATAGCCAATCCTAAATTTTGTAAAGCAAGTTGCAAAGTAAAACTTCTAAATGAGGTATTAAAGGTAAACACATTACTTTCATTTTTCCTTCAGAACAAAAGAATTTAAATCATTCTTCTGTGCTGGCTTCATAAATGAGTGATGGAAGAGAGTCTTAGTTTTCATTGCTTCTTTCAGTCCACATCTGAAGTGGTTCATGAACAAGCAAAAAGCTGCATTAGATTTAGTTGCCTGTTCTGGAGACAATCCAATTACTTCTTTCATCAAAACTCAAAACTGTGCAGGCCTGCTGGCACACACCTGTACTTCAGCGACTCAGGAGACTGCAGAAGGAGGATCACAAGTTCGAGGCCAGGCTTGGCAACTTAGCAAGACTCTGCCTCAAAATAAAAAATAAAAAGATGCCAGGGGTGTGGCTCCGTGGTGGAGTGCCTATGGGTTTGATTCCCAACACTGCATTAAAACAACAAAAATAAAAACAGAAACAAAGCCCCCTAAACCACAGAACTGTGCCACCTGTACTTTTAACACTCAAATATAGAACTGGGTGTTTTATCTTTTTTCCCCATGCTAGCCTTGTGATGCCTTGAGATACTTAGATGGAAAAAGAGAACTTTTTTCCCCTTTGTGGAGTCTTGGCCTTTATTTGAAAGGCACTTTATATATTCTCTAGAGATCTGACATTTCTATTTTGTGGAAAAGTTGTATTTCCCATATTGATAGTCAAAGGTAAAAAATTTCCAAGTGTAAAGGGTTATCTGTTTCCACCAGAAGCTATATGAACTTGAAAATTTATGTGACTAAGTAAGATTGACCAATCAACCCCTTCTTGCTAATTATAGAGCAGAATGAAAATTAGGAAGTTAATCTTGATCATAATAAAAGAGTTCTAGTTTGATAGTATTTGTGTCCTCACCCTGTGGCAGAATAGGACATTTTATATTTAGTTTCATGGGTGAGGTGGGGAAAGTAGGAATTTTAAAAAATGAGTGTTGAGGCTGGGCATGGTGGCGCACACTTGTAATCCCAGCGCTTGGGAGGCTGAGACAGGAGGATCCCACAGGTTCAAAGCCAACCTCAGCTATTCAGTGAGGCTCTCAGCAACTTAGTGAGACCCTGTTTCCAAATAAAATATAAAATAGGTCTGGGAGTATATCCCAGAGGTAGAAAATCCCCTGGGTTCCACACACACACACAAAAATGAGTGTTGAAATGGGGCCAAACTGGCTTTTGTTGATATGAAACCAATATTAAGCACAGGTTACAATTATGCATATTTTTGCCCAAGTGACCAGAAAAATCATGGTGAAGTTTGGAAATAATAATAATAATAATAATAATAATAATAACAATACCTAACACATAAGATTGATGATGTCTGGCACTATTCAAAATGCTTTAAGTGTATGAACTCATTTTATGCTCATAATAATCCTATGAGCTAGGACTATTATAATAATAGTCCATTTTAAAGAGGAGGAGATTGAGGCAAATAAGGATTATGAAACTTGCCTCCGGCCATATTTCTGCTATGCCATAGACCTGAGATTTGGACTCAGGCAATCTGACTCCAGAGTTTGTACTGTCTAGTCCAGTTGAGAAAAAAGGCAGGCTCCCGGGCAGTCGTTAGATGAATTCTATGCCAGTCAGACGAGGTTTAACACTCAGATGATGAGACACACCAGTTAATGTAATCTATTTTCTTTATTAATTCGTGGGAAACAATTTTAATTTTTGAATAAGCAAACATATGTGAGTGGGAACTATTTTTAAAAAACTGGAGAATAAGTGCAAAAATAAATATGTGAATAATACTTTATAGCACTTGAAGCTAGAAGTGAATTTTCTCCATATTTTTATTTGCCTTATAGGAATAATGTAAAATATATCCTTATTTTATCAATGAGGAAATGGGAGAACATGGAGCTTATGTGATGTGTTGGGAATTAGAATTGAAACTAGAGTACACATCTGTGTTATTCTTTTTTTTTTTTTTTGCGGGTATGGGGGTGGAACCCAGGGACATTCGACCTCTGAGCTACAACCCCTGCCCTATAATTTTTATTCTTTATTTTAAAACCGGGTCTCACTGGTCACAGAGGGCCTCACTAGGTAGCTGAGGCTGTCCGAGATCCTCTGGTCTCAGCCTCCCAAATGCTGGGATTACAAGCGTGCACCACCATGCCCGGCTTGTGTTATTCTTGATTCTAGGCTTTTGAAATTATACTATATGCTCATGGGAATCTTGTAGAGTTAATGGACCAGTACCTATAGGAACAGGATAATTTATACTTATTTTAGTTTTGTGGTACTGGGGATTGAACCCAGGGGTATTCTACCTTCAATCTATACCACCAGCTCATTTTATTTTATTTTTTTAAACAAGGTCTGGTTGCTGATAGTCTCACTAAGTTGCCGAGGCTGCTCTCAAACCCTCAGTCCTTCTGTGTCAGCCTCCCAAGCCTGGGATTACAGGTGTGTGCCGCCATGCCCAGCCTGGAGCATAAGAATTTAAACTGGAGGCCAAGTCTATTCTCATAATTAGTAAGAGGACGAAAGTGAAAGTTGATTGCCCTTTTCATGGTTTTGGCCAAAGCCAGTGGCTCTTTTCTTTGATACTTATCAACAGTGTGATTTTAAAGCAGGTCCTTGAGTCTTAAAGAAGCCATCAAACATATTAATGGCAAAGAGAGTGGTTTATCCTTTGCCCCAATCCCACTTCTTGATGGGGTGACTGTTGACAGATCTCAGCAAGAGTCTAGAGGCACCGAGGCTGGGGTGGTGAAGAATGCCAAATACCCAGGCTAGGGTGGTGCTCAGATCCAGGGCAGGTCAGTGGTTCTCCTCTCTCTCCCCTCCCTTCTCTCTTCTCCATGCACGTAAGTAATTCCCAGAGTAGTGATGACAATGAAGAAGGAAGGGAAGGAGAAGGAGGAGGAAATAAATGCATGAAAGTAACAAACAAAATATTTGGAAGAGTAAGGACTCCTGGAAGATGAGACCTAAAAGGCACCTCAGAGAGCGCCTGAGCCAGCCTCCCCTTGATGCTGACTTAGGTAACTGACCTACGTCTGGTAAAGTCACAGTAAGTTTCTTTCTGTACCCCCGATGGAAGAAGAAAAGAGGAAATCCACAAAGCCCGGGACTTGGAATCGTACCTGGTTTGATGTCCTGCTCACTCGCCAGCTCTGTCTTGTAATTCCACCACGGAAACGACCTGACCCCCAGTGACTGACTATAAAATGAACGCTCTAAGGAGCATACAAATTGATGGATGCAGACGTGCACCAGAAACTTTAAGGTGCCACACATGTTATTGTAATTACACGAGGGTGGCATTAGGTTTCCCAGGCCCACTCCACCCTGCTTTGGCCTCAGAGTGCACCTGCCTCTGGAAGATCTGTGTTACTTTAACAGAAAGTTAATTAGGTCCTTCGTCCTCCCTCTGGATATCTGCCCGAGTTAGGAGTGCAGCTCAGCACACAAGCTCCATCATCCATATTAAAAGTGGGATTTTCTGACTTGGCCTGAGCAGCCCGTTGACCAATAGGTTCCAATGTGTGTTTTCAATAAAGCTGCTTACCCAGGAAGCCTTATTAAGTGAGTAAGTCAAGCTGACATGATTTCCGTGCTGATTAACATGAAACCTAGGCTGTTTTCACAATGCAGTGACATTAATTATTTATAGGAGGTAAATGAGGTTACAAGGAAAACAAGCTCCAATTACCAGAAACAAATCAAATCATATATTTATATATTTTTAAAACTTACGTACTAATCTCCGCATTCATTGTTTTGAAGCCCAAGCTTCGAGGATCAAAAAGCATTTATCATGTTCTCTTTCTCGTAATCAAAGGCAATGGAGGGCTTAATGTTTCAAAGAGTCCCTGGTAAACTGGGATGCCCCAGTGTGGCTTATCAGATACTTTTTTTTTTTTGGTAAACTATATACCTACAAATTGCTCAACAAATTTCAAAACAATTCAGATCTACTAAACCATTAGTCTCTTCTGTTTTCCAAATAGTGTATTTTGCACAGAAAATTCTGATTAAACATTATCTCACTGGGCAAGTGACTCAGTCAGACTATTTCTGTGTTTACCTGAAATAGTCCTCTCTAATGTTTGAAGTTACTATTCTCTGTTTATTTTGGTATTTGCTCCAGGTTTTCCGCTTTTAATAAAGCGGTCTTATAATAGTTGTGCTAAAATTCATCTTGGATGGTACCTTTACTTTTAGCTGTTTCCATGGTCGTGTTTGGTGGTGTGAGATGCAAAGAAAGGAGTTCTCACTCTAGCATATGGCACAGTGGATAGATGACCAGTGATAACTTTCCTTTGTTTTCATGGTTCTTTTGAGACGTCACTAACACCTCTAACACCATCAATACTAGAAAGAACATGAGGTGTTTATTAAGAAACAAAATGGTCCCCTGGTGGTGGTGAGGTAAACGTTTGGTGGGCATGTGGCACAATGGCTCATTGTGACATACCATTCCCAGGAGGTGCTTATAGCTACCAGTTGGCAGTGCCAATGGGAGACATGGGATATTCCAAGTTAGAGGGACGTGAACTGCCTCTCAGTAGAGATCGAGCAGTCCTTTGTAGAACACATACAAAGTACCCTGAAAGGTCTTGCTCTAGTTCCTATTTATTTTATAGTATGGACATGCAATAATTTACCGATTTAACTTTAATATGCACTTTATTTTCCAATAATTTTATATGCATAATATAGAACTATTTTAGCACCATCTTCCACTTTCAGAAATTTCTCTCTTTGGATGACTCATATGCCAATCTTATCAAATTCCTTTCATGTTTCAAATTTCAGAAAGGAAGAAAAATGTACGTTTGGACTTATATATTAGTTATCTTTTTGTGTAAAGTATCCATGAGATGAAAAGCCTGAAAATAAGGAGTGAGTTAGTCACTGGTACTTCAGTAAATAACCAAGTTAATTTTTTTTCTATGGTGGATTTTTAAATAATACATCACAACTATATGAGTGTCCTGGGCATTTCTTTGAGTCTTGGACTAATTATTCAAAATGGAAGACATGGACAATAATTATAAATTGAATCCCAGTGCAAAATCATTGCTGTATATCCAAGATATAAAAAAATTATCTGGGCATGGTGAAACATGCCTGTAATCCCAGTACTTAGGAGTCTGGGACAGGAGGATAGCAGGTTTGAGACCAGTCTCAGCAAAGTAGGGAGATTCAGTAACCTAGGGAGAACCTGTTTCAAAACAAACAAAAAGGGCTGGGTAGCACAGAGGTAGAACTACTACTGGGTTCAATCCCAGTATCCCCCTCCTCCACCACCACCAATTAGGCATTCACAGGAATTAACTCTTGCTGTTTTTCTTCCCCAGAATTTGGAAATGGCAAAAACTTATGTGAAGTCCAAGGAGATGGTGGAGCTGGTCAATGCGCCATCCTGGATGGACAAAGGTCTGGGCTCTCAAAGTGAGATGAAGGAGGAGGAGAGTAGACCAGGTGCTTATGGGATGCTTGGCAGCTTAACTGAAGAGCATGACAGTATTGAAGAGGAAGAAGAGGAGGATGATGATGGGGAGAAACCCAAGAGAAGAGGTCCCAAGAAAAAGAAGATGACCAAAGCTCGCCTTGAGAGATTCAGGGCTCGAAGAGTCAAAGCCAATGCCAGAGAGCGGACTCGGATGCATGGTCTGAATGACGCTCTGGATAACCTTAGGAGAGTCATGCCATGTTACTCTAAAACCCAAAAGCTTTCCAAGATAGAGACTCTTAGACTGGCCAGGAACTATATTTGGGCTTTGTCTGAAGTCTTGGAGACTGGTCAGACACCTGAAGGAAAAGGCTTTGTGGAGATGCTCTGTAAAGGGCTTTCTCAGCCCACGAGCAACCTGGTGGCTGGGTGTCTCCAGCTGGGCCCTCAGTCTGTCCTCTTGGAGAAGCACGAGGAGAAATCTTCTATTTGTGACTCTACCATCTCTGTCCACAACTTCAACTATCAGTCTCCAGGGCTCCCCAGCCCTCCTTATGGTCACATGGAAACACATCTTCTGCATCTCAAGCCTCAAGTATTCAAGAGTTTGGGAGAATCATCCTTTGGGAGCCATCCACCTGACTGCAGTACTCCTCCTTATGAGGGTCCACTTACTCCACCCCTGAGCATCAGCGGGAACTTCTCCTTGAAGCAAGATGGCTCTCCTGATCTAGAAAAATCCTACAGCTTCATGCCGCATTACCCCTCTGCCAGTCTCAGCTCAGGCCATGTGCATTCAACTCCCTTTCAGGCTGGTACTCCTCGCTATGATGTTCCCATAGACATGTCCTATGATTCCTACTCCCACCATGGTATTGGAACCCAACTCAATACAATTTTCACTGATTAGGGATTATGGTAAGATCAGCATATCAGAGAATAATGTGGAGATATTTCCCAGGATCTACATGATTGAGCTAAAGATTTAGACACTTTAAAGGAACCCAGTGGATAAATACTGAATACAATAGTTTTAGTCCATTTAGAGCCTCCTATACCTGCCTTCCTCATTTCTCACCATCTTCTCACATTATATCGGTTCCTTTATTTAGGGTCTTCAGGTGATATTACCTGATGGCTTGCAGACATGAGGTAATAGAATGGAGGACATAGGCCCTATTATGGCGGTGCCAAAAACTCCTTGAATAATCTATGCTAATTAATGTTCCATTTCTGATGTTTGTTTATTTACTGGTAATCTAAAGCAATTGCTTTAAGTCTAAATGATTTCTAAAGACCTTCAGAGTTTGGTGATCACTCATAAATTTCTTACAACTGAAAAAATAAGGCAGTAACAGGAAATAGACAGTACTCATGGAATGACCAATCAAAGTTGCCAAAGGGGGCACGAGGTACATATCTGTTGACTCACAGAATGCAAAATTTGTTTGAACTTGATGACAAAACTTTTTTGTATCTATCTAAAAAAATAGCTTTCAGAGGTTAAAAGTTGTCAGTTGTGGTAAATAACCGTTCTTTAAGAGTTTATCTCTGCTTCTCATTGGACTGAAAAATTGAACCTATTTTCCTTAGTGATCTGTGAACTGTAATAGAGGACTCATGCCAACTTTATTCTTGGGATAAAATGTCAAAGCACTTTTCTCAGTAGTAGAAGTTGGACAAGAAAGTCATTGAAATCTCAGAACTATGAGAGGTCATCTCGATCATCCCATGACCTCATAACCAGAGGTCTCTGGAAATCTTGACCATGTTCAGGTGTTGCTGTTGGAATCAGCACACAACCCGGGTCCACAGTATAGAGCAATAAAATTGGTGACTGGTTATACCAACTACATAGTTCAGGAACTCCTTCTTGTTCTCCCTTGCCCATAGGAAAAGCACTAGATTTTTCCTGGGAAGATTTCACTTGGTTAAAATAAATATGAGTAAAATCACTGACCTCTGCCCCCACTAACATTACATTTTCCAGAAGCACAAGCATTAATCAATTTATTGACCAATCTTGAACTTTTCAAATATACATGCAATTCCCCAACTCCCTCACCACTAATAGTTACCTCTTCCGTGTTTTTAAAATAGAATATGCTATTTTATATTGCAGATAACATTTCAAGTGACAAGACTTAGGGATTCAGAAACAAAATCCAAGGTCTATGTCCACCAATCTGTATCCTCATCACAGGGTTAGCCCAATCTGCAGGAAACTTTTCTTTATGTAACTTCTTTTCTTTATATTAACACTAACTTTGTCAAGTTTATCTTTTACCAGATAGAGAGAACTGGGGTCTAAGAAACTTTACTATCTTGTTCAGTCTGCCAGGACAATTATTTAAGAGGATAAATGGCTTATTTGATAGGGGCTCAGGTCCTGCTCCTGCCAGACAGGAGAGATTTAGTAATGTGAGCCCCCTAGGGCCAATGAATAAAACCAATAAGATAGATTAATATTTTCTATAGCACACTGCTCATTAATATCTGCCAACTATATATGTATCTTGTATTCTTCAATCTTATTTATTTCCTTAATAGTATAAGTTATCGAGTTTCCATTTTTTCTTACAGCACTTAACTCTTCTTATTTTACAGTCTTGATTTGTAAATCCATTTGAAAGTAGCTTTGTAGAGCGATTTTAAACTTCACCAGCCCCCAGAGTGGTGCCCCTCGTTGTGATCAACCCTAGTGGGAATAGGCAAGTAAAATTATTTATAAAACTAGCCTATGTGCTTTCTAAGTATATGCTATTACTCTCATAAGGGACTGTGAAAGGATCCACCCTGAAAGCTAGTATTTTCTTGTATTTAGGTTCATAGATGATGAATGTTTTCTGAGTTATTTATTAGATATTATTTATTTAATTTATTTCTCCCTTCCTTTTATGCAAATTCTTTGGGCCCCATAGATGTGTTTACAAACCCTCCCTGAAGCTTCATTTGGAAAGCAGCTCATACTTTTGCTAGGAGGTATTGGGTTTTGGAGTGAAGGGAAGGAGGAAGTTCGGAATTGCTGGTCATGATTTTATAAGAAGCAGCAATAATTTGAATGCCTATGCAAGTTACCATTTTTATTTTTTTCCTTCAGTCTAAGAAGAACAGAGTTATATTTTGGGAACCTACACTGTATGCATTGGAGAGGCATGGACCAGGCCTCCTTGGAATTGTGCAGAGAGATTAAAATTTAGTAGGGCAGTATGCTTGGAATTAGTGTACTCTCCAACCCAAAGTTGTCTCATTATTCTGGGGATGTTTTCAGACTAAGCAAAACAACTGTTTAAATCTTTTGTTTAAAAAAACGACTGTTTTTCCTCCCTTTTTTCTAGCAGAAATAAAGCTGTAAGTCTTATCAGACATTGCATTGTGTTGTTGGTCTTCAAAGAGTCTCTTTGCTCTCTGTTTATTTTCTTGGGTTCTGACTTTGGCAGCTAGCAGAGCATAGGCTGGGCTGTTGGAGGAGTCACACATCCCAGCCTTCAGTTGATCTTGTCAGAAGATTTGAAAGGAGGTCTAAGCTAAGTAGCTAGAAGTCTGGAAGTCAGCTCTAGTCGTGAATATTCAGTTGAGGAAAGAAGAATCTTCCAGTTTACAGATATCTCTAGGGATATGGGTAGTCTAAACTGTCAAACCACAAAGGTGCATCATGGGAAATTGGACTATTATCTACAAGTGAATCAACAACTCTCAAAAAATAAAAAAAAGAAGTCTGTGTTTTGTCAACTGCCTTCTAACATCTCTCTTCTTGATTTTCTTTCAGTTTTCTCTAGTAGCACCTTTTCAGGGTCCTTACACACAGAAAATGCTGATTATAAAGAAATAATAAGGAGGATGATCAATATAGAGATACAGACTTGGTTAATAAAGGGAAGGACTTGGTTTAAAATATTTAAGAAATAAAATATTTAAGAATAAATATTTTAGAATAAATAATTTAGAATAAATTTATTTAGAAAAATAAATATTTTAGAATAAATATTTAGAATAAAAATTTTAGAATGAAAGTTATCTTTTTACCCCTATCTTCCATTTGTTAGTTCCTGCTCTCTAACTAGAAGCGACTTTAAAAAATATTTAGTATATTAGTTACCACAAAGCTTTCACACAAATCTAAGCAAAAATTAGGTACACTAGGCACAAAAAGTAGGGTGAATTATCATCTCCTTTTTTTCTACAGTTGATAGCATAATAATACAGTTCAGCAGATTACGTTAATTTTTTTTCACAATTTGTTCATAGTAGGAAAACACTCTATCATGGAGTCACATCCCCAGCCCTGAATATTGCTTAAAAATTTAAGCACACATCTTGGGCTAGTTTAACATTTACTAAGTTTTATCAATTCTTTGTTATAACTGGCCAGCATCCCACATTAAAATAACAAAATGTATGAAATTAAATGACATGATTCAGATTTTTCCAGTCTTTTGCAACACTGAAAGAGTAATCATGTACACATATCATCTGATTCTTACGAGGAGAGTCTGCTTTGCAAGAATGTTCAAGAGACAAAGAGATAGAAACAACGATCCCATCTCTTAGGTGTTGGATACTTACTATGTGATGTCACTTTTCTAAGTGATTTACATGTATGAATTCATTCAATCTACAGCCATTTCTCTAAAGGGAGTTATAATTGTTATCCCCAGTTTACAGATTAGGAAGCCAAAGTGGAGCAACCTCTTCAAGCTCTTATTGCTAGTGAATGGTGGGTCCAGGATTTGAGCCAGTTGGTTTATCCAAAATATTTAAAATGTTTTCAACGCTTGTCTGTTTGACAGGAATATAAGTAGGACATATCTACACAATGCTAAGCTGGAGAGAGTGGAACTGCTATGTGACATCCCCCAAATTGTCCTCTAATTATAAAACACTGCTACAGCTATGACCTAATTGGACCCATTCCCAGTGTCTGCAAAAGAGACGAGACTTTCTTTCCTTTGACAAATGCTCAACTTCATATTGAACGTTGCCTATGTAGATTATGAAAATGCAGGGTAGACCCCGACCCATGCCTTTATGCTTGAGAGTACTCACCTTTCTGAGGACTTACACCCACCTCATGTTTTTATCTCACGTACTTTGAGAGTTTAACAAAAAAAAAACCTCTGTTTTGGCAGTACTGGGGATGGAACCCAGGGGCATTCTACTTCTGAGCTACACCCCCAGCCCTATGTTTTATTCTTTATTTTGAAACCGGGTCTCACTGAGTTGCAAAGGGCCTCACTAAGTAGCCGAGGCTGTCCTTGAACCGCGATCCTCTGGTCTCAGCCTCCCAAATGCTGGGATTACAAGCATGCACCACCACGCCCGGCTTCCTAAGAAATTTTTAAATAGGGATATAGGCACAAAAGAAACAAAATCTTCTATTCACACGGAAACATTCTATAGGTTTAGTTTATTCACTCTAAGCAATTTTGGCGAGTAGTTTGGCGTGGCAATGAATCAGGTTTAGAATTAAGTAAATGGCATTTTTAGCTGTGCAATTTACTGGTTGAATAATCTTCAGTAAATTAGTTATCCCTAAAAACCTCAGTTTTCTCAACTTCAAAATAGCATCGATAGAAATGCCTTCTTCATAGGATGGATAAGATGACTCAATTGACATCATACGTCCAAAGCACTTTGCAAGCATTTACTAGGTGGTAATTATTGCCATCTATGGTAATATTCATGGTTCTCTTTTATTAAATTCATGTTAACTTCTCTCTTGGCTTCCAATGTATGGCCGGGGGAGTGTTGATGGTGACTGAATAGAGTTCTTTAGGTAAGAGGGTTGAGTCAGACAGGAACTGGATTTCAAGGTAACTGGCTCTGTAATTTTAGACAAGTAATTTAAATATGTCTCAATTTTCTTCATAAAAAAGGCATACGGCCTGATGTGGCAACACACACCTGTAATCCCAGTACTTGGAAGGCTGAGACAGGACAGCCAGGTTCAAGGACAGACTCAGCAACGTAGCAAGACTCTGAGCAACCTTGGGAGATCCTGGTTCAAACAAGAAATTTAAAAAAAGGGTTGTGGAAACATATGTTTCCTCTAATATGCCCAAACGAGTGAGCACTGGGGATACCAGAGGGACTCCAGATAATGGCAGGGAAATCTCAGCAAAGTTTGAATGGAAAACTAAGAGAGGAAGGAGGCTGAACTTGATTGATGAGCGGCTATTTCCAAATAGGTGTAAAAGTACGAATATAGCAAGGTTAGCCTGGGTATTAAGTATCAGGGTGGGGGGGGGAACGAGGTGGGGGAGAGGGCACCAAATACAGATTAAATGTATAACATTTACTTTCAATAAAAAATAAAAAATAAAAACATAAAAATAAAAATAAAAAAGGGTTGTGGGTGTAGCTCAGAGATAGAATGCCTCTGGGTTCAAAACAAACCAATCATGCAAACAAACCCCAAACAGGCATACAGTCCTAAGGCCACAGAGTTATTATGGAGATTAAAAAATGATAATACCAGAAAAATATTTAAGTCAGGTACTGGTAAAAGAGAAACATTTACTGTGATTGTTGTTATTATTACTATTAATATTATTGGGGGTAGGGTTGAGAACAGATGAGGTCATTGAAAACCAGAGGAGAGCAAATTCTTTGAATTTATCTAATTGGCTGGAACCAACATAAAAAATTAAGCCTTTGAGAAGAACCCTAAACCTGGGCATATGATACATGTTATTTTACAACTCCCAGATATTTTTTTTTATATTTTATTTGGAAACAGGGTCTCACTAAGTTGCTGAGAGCCTCACTAAGTAGCTGAGGCTGGCTTTGAACCCGTGCGATCCTCCTGTCTCAGCCTCCCAAGCACAGGGATTACAAGTGTGCGCCACTATGCCTGGCCTACCTTCCAGATCTTTTTTATGCTTTTTTTTTTTTGTGGTACTGGGGATGGAACACAGGGGATTTCTACCTATGGTCTATATTCCTAGACCTATTTTTTAATATTTTTTTTGGTGGTACTGGGGTTCCTGGAAGCCCTTCTACCTCTGGGCTACACTCCCAGACCTATTTTTGTATTTTTATTTGGAAACTAAATAATATAATATTTAATATAAACTAAATAATATTTTTGTATTTTTATTTGTATTTTATTTGGGTCTCTTAAGCCAGTGCGGCTGGCTTCGAACCTGCGCGATCCTCCTGCCTCCACCTCCCAAGTGTGGGGATTACAAGCGTGCGCCACCACGCCCGGCTCCTAGACCTATTTTTATATTTTATTTGGAAACAGAGTCTTACTAAGTTTTTGAGAGCCCCACTAAGTAGCTGAGGCTGGGTTGAAACAGGGTCTCACTTGGTTGCTGAGTTTCACTACATTGCTGAGGCTGTCCTCAAACATGTGATCCTCCTGTTTCAGATCCCAAGTACTGAGATTATAGGTGTGCACCACCAAGCCTGGCTTTGATTCAACTTTACAAATGGTTATTGAGCATTTCTTCTGTGTCAGGCACAATACCAAGTGCTGAGAATAAGAAATGAATGTGTGAGCATGCATTGCAGGCCTAAGTCTGACAGACCCCAGAGTAATAAAACACTTTTGCACGTTTATCATTTGATATTGGCATCAAGGTGTGGCAAGTTGACCCCATATTACTTGACAAAGGAGGAAACATGCTCAGAGACATTTACTAGTCTGGATGTGAAGAAATTAGCTTGACAATTAAGACATGGACTATGTGATTCTTAGGTTATTTTACTTAATTTCTGCTTTATTTGAACATGCATATATACATTTTGTCTATATATACATGTGTTATATATGTTATGTATGTGTTTTATATATATGTCTTATTTTGTATATATATGTCTTATAGTATTAGCTTATAATTATATAAGCTTATATCATAAGTGTGTTATGTAGCTTATATCTATATATATATGTCTTATGCATACACATGCATATATGAACTATTTATTTATTTATTTATTTGTTTGTTTGTTTTTTGGTGGTACTGGGGGTGGAACCCAGAGGCTTTCTACTTTCAAGCTATACTCCCAGACGCATTTTATATTTTATTTGGAAACAGGGTCTCATTAAGTTGCTGAGAGTCTATGGAGTTTTCTCCTTCCTTAACTCAGCCTTAATGACTGAACTAGAAGGTGAGTACTGAGAGAGGCGGTGGAGGCGGAGAGGTAGGAAGGAGGTGGGAGAGGGGTCTGGTTTCTCCCATTGGGTTGAGCTGGAGGGGCAGCCTGGTTCTGGTAAATTCCTCCTTGTACGAGCCCATGCTCTTGTGCTCTCTCTGAGAGCTGGCCTCTGAGCCGAGGCATCCAGGGCAGGCGGGCACGTGGCTGGCCCACTGAGGGCTAGGCACTGCTGCAAGCTGCTCAGGGACTCCTGGAGCAGACTATCCCCTGGCTCCTGCCCACCCCACTGCTGCCAGCCGGCAGCTTCCCTCCTGCCAGACCCCTGGGCATGCTGATGGGAATGGCACAATTACCTAATCCCTGTCCAGGGACATGTAGGACACATGCGGACAGATGGAGGACCAGGGGGACTCGGGGCTGTTTAGCGTTGGAGGAGCAGAGGAGGCCAAGCGCAATGGCCCGGGCTCGACAGGAGGTCCTGGAGTCTCCTTTTCCCCAAGCAGCTCTGAGGTAAGCTCTTTTCTCACCTGAACAGAAGCTCTGGAAGAAAGGACTTAGACCTTCCCCTAGCTACTGGCAAGAAACTTGAGAAAGGGCACTGACTCTAAGTGTCCAGGTTTCCACAAAGAAGAGAAAGTCATAGGTAGAAGCAGAGCTCCAGAAAAGAGCGGTTGATAAAAAGAGATACAGAGACATCAGCAGCACCTGCCGAGAACGCACACATCGCCCTTCCTCGCTCCTTGAGCCACTCGCCCCCGTGCTCTGCCTCTCTGCCACTGCCCTGGTCCATGCCGGCAGTGTCTCTTCTCTGGATGTACACAACAGTGTCTTTTCAAACTGCCAATCTTTTCGCACCCAATGTCTCCTTCCTTCTACAAATCCATGTTGATAGACTCTCTAAAGTAGGGCCTTAACCAGGTCATTTCTTTGGCCAAAAATCGGCATGGTTTTCCTCTCATTCTAGAATCAATATAATAACATAATTCTAGCCCAATATTGAATTCCCTCCACCACAGCTAGTTCTGGTACTCATATCCAGGTACTACGGATCCGCTTGCCTTTGTCAGAAGCCACTCACCCTACCTCCCCTTTCTTTGTGGCTCCACATCTAGGTTGCGTTACCCCTCTCTCTGATGGTTCTTCGGTGCTCCCTGCCTTTGCTCTGGCAGTGCCTTGTCCTGGAGAGCCCTCTTCTCCATATTCATGTATTGTAACTGAGCAATCCTGCAAGGCCTAGATGAAATTTCTTCCTGATAGAGACTCTACTGAACATCCCTGTTGCTATCATTATTTCCTTCTTATTTTGTAATTAGGAAATCATGATGATTGACCCCAAGACTTAGATTGCTATTTCCATCTATGTCTCCTCTATTTATTTTTCAGTGCCTTGAGGAGAGGCTATATCATCTACTTATTGCATTGACAGATTTCAGCATTGTTGTGTGCATATAGTAAGAAAGAGAAAAAGCAACTTTGACGAGCATACTTAAACATGTGTTGGGCATCGTTATATTAACTTTACAGCCCAACAGACTCATATAACGATATATCTGTGGGTTTTTTTTTTCTATTTTAGAGAAGATCACAGGAGATTCAGATCATGTTCAAAATATTCAACTTCTAACTAAGAAGAGGGTAAAGAGAATTTTTACCTAGGGTTCTATTTTTCTGGGGGTGGTGGTACTGGGGATGGAACGCAGAGGCCTTCTACCTAGGGCTCTATTTTTGTCAGGGTGATTTTTGCACAAATAATACAGAGTAAAGTACAGAATGTAGTAAGATTATTGAAGAAGCAACATTTTAGAAATGAACCCAGGGAAACAAAAATAACCGACGTCAAAGCTGAGACGAGAGAGTAGAAAACCACAAGACAAATCCTAAAAGAACAGAGTCAAGGTAAGAGAAAAGGATTGTGGGTGCAACCTCTCCACCTGTGGCATCTCGAGCATCTTTAGATACTCAGCGGGCCAGGGTACTCCAGAGCTCGCACTCGCGCTCTCTCTCTGTGTCAAGAAATAGGCAGCTGCTGCCTCCGTGGCTCAGGTAAGGCCCATGTGCCTTTGATTCTTGCTGCACAAACCCTGTGTTACCAGGTAATGCTCTGTCCTCAATATAAATATTGTAGTGCAGTACCTCATCCTTGCTCCTCTGCATGGAAAGAATTCACACAGAAATCACAAAATGCGTGTGGGGAATATAAGATGTTTAAGTAGGAAGTGTGGGCATAGTCATAAAAGAAGGCTGTGACAAAGGAAGTTATAATCCAGGGAAAGCATAAGGTTATGTGAGCGTCTGGAAAAAGCTGCTTCCCCAGGGTGAGAAATGGCACAACACACACAAAAAAATTATGCTCCAGACAGAGGATCTGCAAGGGTCTGTTTCCAGGAGTGGAGAATGGCATGGAGTCTTCCACATGGCAACTTTTATTGAGCTTGGAAACCTTTCCCCTATCGCATTTGCATCTGGGGAGCTCACAATCTCTTTTCATGCTGCACCTTAGTGAGTCTGTGTGGTCTTCTCCCCTTCCCATGGAAGGGGGTGTAAGAGAGGCCCTGCAGGTGGTCTAGCCTTCCAGGAGCCTGAAGCTTCTAAACACAGCTATTTTCACTCAAAAGGGCCAGTTTAACCTCTTCCCTCAGGTGCTCAGGTCCTCAGCCCACCCGTCTTTCTATCTACCCTCCTAACACCTGAACACCAACTTGCTCTGCACCAAGCCTGCTTGAGGACAGGCCCTTGGGATCTGCCATCAGAGCCCCGAGGAATCACAATGATTCCTCCCAAAGGAAGGAACAGAGACTGCAGGGTTCCCAAGTCATCCCATTTACCAGCAGACATGTTACAACTTGAAAGTTTCCATTTGGTCACTGGAAACATCTTCTTTAATTAATTAATTAATTAATTAGGTAATTAATTAATTGTGTGTGGTACTGGGGATTGACCCCGGGACATTCCACTTCTTCATTTCACAGCCCTATTTTACTTTTTTCTTTTGAAACAGGGTCTCATTAAGTAGCTAAGGCTGGCAGGAACCTGCAGTCCTCCTGTCTTAGCCTCCCAAGTACTGGGATTACACTAGGCTTTTTAGTTTATTTTTATTTTTTATTATATATATGTATATGTTATATATATGTTATATATATATTTTATGGTACTGGGGGTGGGACCCAGAGACTTTCTACCTCCGGGCTATACTCCCAGACCCATTTTATATTTTATTTGGAAACAGGGTCTCACTAAGTTGCTGAGAGTGTCACTAAGTAGTTGAGGCTGGCTTCAAACCTATGTGATCCTCCTGTCTCAGCCTCTCAAGTGCGGGGATTACAAGCATGTGCCACCACACCCGGCCTTTATTTTTTATTTTGATGGTATGGGAGATTGAACCCAGAGGCAACTTACCTTTGAGCTATACTCCCAGCTCTTTTAAAATTTTTTCTTCTGAAACAAAGTCTTCATAGGTTGCTGAGAGTCTTGCTATATTGCTGAGGCTGGTCTTGAACCTGCAATCCTGCTTCCTCAGCTTCCCAGGGACTGGGATCACAGACATGCACCACACGCTGGCTAACATCTTTAATGACATTGTACAGCGAACAAAACATTCTTTCCTGATTACATAGATGTATACATTTCTTTGTCTCCTGCAGCCATCGATGTCTCATGATTTGTTTTGGGCTTGTGATTCCAACAAACAATAAATGCCAGGTTTGCCACATACTGTCATTAATATCGGAGAAGTTTCATAATCTCCTAACATTTAAAAATTTTTAGATCTGAAAAATGATGACAATCATATCTTGCAGGATTTTGCGATATTAACCAGAATTGACATAATGCATGTCACGCGAGGCCTGACACAATATGGCTGTTTGATAATCGGTGGCCATCATCACCTTTATCATCATCATCTTCTCTTGTACAGGGGAGATCTCCATCACGCATGGTTGGTGGAAAGAGAGACGAATGCAGAGGTGGAGCGATGAGAAAAGGTGACCCACGAGGGGCCAGGCAGTCCTGCAGAGTGACTGAAGCCTCAGGAGGGATCACCGGGCTGCAGGCTGCAGCGTGTGACTCAGCTGGAGCTCGAGTACAAAAGGTCCCTAAGCAGAAGCATCAGGGACAGACATGGGGCAGCTGATGCTGTGCCCACAGTTGGCACAGTCCAACAAGATTTTCAAGGATAAATGAAAAAAAAATCAGTCCTGAGAGGGAGCACCGCTGAACCATGTTGCCCTGTTTCTGAGCAGCAGCTGCAAGCAGGGCTGGCAGCTGCAGCTGTTCGCAGAAGCCTGGATTCCCAGGGAAAGTGGGCATCAGGCAAAGTAAAAGGGAGGGAGAGGCAAACATGAGGTGATGACCTGAGTTCCCAGGATGGGAGATTCCACTGCAGAGAAGTAAGGGAACCAAGCAGAGAGGGAAAAGAGCAAGGTGCCGAGGAGAGGGTG
The DNA here is from genome assembly GCF_963383645.1 of Muscardinus avellanarius. NCBI lineage: Eukaryota > Metazoa > Chordata > Mammalia > Rodentia > Gliridae > Muscardinus > Muscardinus avellanarius. The sequence continues at coordinate 66,041,448 of NC_137797.1, read as the reverse complement.
TTCAGAAGGTGAAACCGTGCTCAGTGTTGGCAGCAGGCTGGTGGAGCCATAGAAAGAGCTTGATTGGGGATCGGGACCGTTCCATCCGTCTATGCCCCTGGATTGCTACACAAATATAGGCAGATAATTGCTAGATCACCTTGTACTGATCAAGTGCTACCCAGGTGCCAGGAAGTGTTCTTAATCTTTTACATAAATTAAATAATGTGCTTCCGATTATACAATCGTGAGGTCTGCACTGATATTCTCTGTATTTTGCAAATGAATTCTGAGGCAAAAGGGGAAAAGCAGCTGTACCAGATCACCTCGTCAGCAAGTGTCAGGGCTGAGATCTGATCTTGGAAGCATGGCTTTTGAAACTACCTGTTTTAAAAAATTTTAATTGATGCATAGTAATTTTATATATTTATGGGTTATACTGTGATATTTCAATTCATATATACAATGCGAAATGATTGGATCAGGGTAATTGGCATACATCTCTTCAAACATTTATCTTTTTTGTTCTGGGAACATTCAAAACCTTCTCTACTAATTATTTTGAAACACAGTATTAAGCTGGGCACAGTGGTGCACACCTGAAATCCCAGTACTTGTGAGGCTGAGACAGGAGAATCACAGATTTGAGCCTAGCCTCAGCAACTTAGCAAGACCTTCAGTAACTTAGTGAAATGCTGCTTTAGAATAAAATATTAAAAGGGCTGGGGCTGCTGCTTGGAAGTAGAATGCCCCTGAGTTCAATCTCCAGTACCAAAAATTTAAAAAAGAAGAAATACAGAATCAATTGTTGTCAAACTTATTTTCCCTACTGTGCTACAGAACATTCTAAGTGATTCAGCGTATCCACCTGCACCCCTATGCCCATTAACCACCCTGTGGACATCTTTATCCCTTCAGCCTCTGGCAAACACTAGTCTACTCTTTATCTATACGAGATAAACTTTGCGGCTTCTACGTAAAAGTGAAACATTTGTCTTTCCAGGCCTAACTTATTTCACTTAACATAATGTCCTCCAGTTCCATCCTTGGTGACACAAATAACAGGATTCCATTCTTTTTTTATGGCCAGATAATATTCCACCGTGTATATGTACCACATGGTCTGCAGCCATTCGTTTCCTCTGTCAGTAGACTCTTGAGTTGATTGCGTACCATGGCTATTGAGAGCGATGCTTCAATGGGCGTGGGAGTGCAGGCGTCTCTTCAATGCACAGATTTCCTTCCCTTTGGATGGACACCCAGGATGGGATTGCTGAATGATACGGCAGTTCTATTTTCAGTTTATTGCGGAGCCTACAATACCATTTTCCATAATGGCTATACTAATTTGCATCTCAACCAACAATGTCTGAGAGTTCCTCTTTCTCTGCGTGCTTGCTCCATTTGTTATTTTCTGTCTTTTTGATAATGACCAGTCTAACCGGGCGAGGCTGAGCCTGCATTTTCGTATGTCACTCACCACTGGAGCTGTCCAATGGAACTTTCTGCAGTGGTGGAAATGTTCTATAATATCGAGTGCTTGAAATTCGGTGGGTGCTACTGAGGCACTAAATATTTAATTTGACTTAATTAGAATTAATTTAAATTTAAATAGCCTCATATGGTTAGGATCCCCACAATGGCTAGAACAGCTTACTCCTGCCTTTCTAAAGAGATGGCTCTCTTATCCTCTGCGGACCTTGGTTAATTTTTTTCCATCTGAAAATTGTAGATGGACGCAGGGATGGATATTTGAAATGGTTTCCACCAGGTTCCCTTTGCCTGTTCACGCACACATCATTTGTCCAGCGTGGCTCTCCTGACTGCTGAGCGTGGGCCTTGCTCAGAATCCATCACTCCTGGCCAGTCACTCCTGGTGGTCAGATCGTTCTTCATTTGGAAAGAAGGAAAGATTCATTTATGGTGTCCTGATGGAAATTTCTAGGAGAATTCCAAGGTTTAGACCTCAGAGGGAAAAGAAGGCCCTTACAGAAACCATCTCATCCAGCTCATTGCACTCAAGTAACACTACTTTCTTTTTCTCCCAACCAGTTGTTCCCCCCACCAAGTTGCTCCCCATCCCTTAAGTTTCAGTCTGGAGGGAACCCACTTTTTGCAGTGTACGTATTCACACCAAAATGCCTTGTAATTTTGTCAATATATATCAGAAAGATCCCCAACTTTTTTTTTTTTTTTTTGGTACTGGGGATGGAACCCAGGGGCATTCTACCTCCAAGCTACATCCCCAGCCCTATTTTTTTATTCTTTATTTTAAAACAGGGTCTCAGTGAGTTGCAAAGGGCCTCAGTAAGTAGCTAAGGCTGTCCTCAAACCGTGATCCTCCTGTCTCAACTTCCCAAATGCTGAGATTATAAGCACAAGCCACACTGGTTATCTGACTTCTTCCTTTCCAGCAAAGGTGAATAGGGACAAAGAAACACTCCCCCCCCCTTCTAAATATATCACTGAAGATGTCCTCTGCTATGACCCATTTGAGGCCAGGGAGATGCTAGTTCCTGAAAACATGCAGGAAGCAACAGTTCTCCATATCAACTCTAACCAGAGTTTTATTTTGAGCCTTGACATGCCCTGAATAACCCACCTATGGCGTCAGCCTGAACCTCTGGAAGCTCCAGAGCAAGCGTTTCCCAGTGGATTCCTCTCTGGCTTACTCTTTCTTCCTGCACAGTCCTCCCAGCTCCTCTCCTTCCCTTGTTTTTCTGCCTGTCAAATCCATACTTAGATTTTGAGTCACAGCTCAAATGTGTCTTTGATCTTGGTCCTCATCCCAGCTTCTCCCAGGCCTGTGAAGCCCCCTACTCTAACTCCTTTTTTCACCCCACAAAGCCTTGCATTCACACCTCTACCAGAGCACTTAACCCATTCTCCTGGAAAACTGTGTTTCTAAATCTGCTTCCTCCCACCCCAAAGCTCTGGAGTCATCAACAGTAGGGAGATAAATTACAGACCACTGTCCTTAGCGCCTTCCAAAGAGCTTGATATATAGTGGGAGCAGAATAAATATTCATCAAATGCACAGAAGAATAAATGACGACCCTGGACAAGATGGGACTCCTGCGGCAGAACAGATCAGTGTGACTGACGACAATCCCAAGGTCAGGAACAAAAGAGCCTGTGCTCCTGCCAACCTGACCCTTCTTCTTGCAGACAGAGAACAGAATCATTGAGATTAGACTCTCACCTCCTCATTCCTTGACACTTCCATAAAAATCTGGTCACTCTAATTTTATCTCCTCATTTCCACCCCCCCCATCCTGCACAGTTCCAAAGCACTTGGCTTCCTCTCCCTCTCTCCCAATTGTTCCTCTTTCTATAGCATCGGAATCTCATTGTCCTCCTGCACTATTCCCTCCTGACCTCTCAACTACCCATTGTTATGTGTCAGGAGGACCAGGGTGACAGCTGGGCCCCGGCAGGGCAGGCCTGGTGTCCCCAGGGCATCCCTGGCAGGTGCTGTGACACTCAACAGCCGGGCTTGATATCAACCCCCCTGTCCTGAGCCCCCCTCCCGCCTCCACAGGCTCCAGCTCCCCTTCCTCGGGACTATCACTGCTGCTGTGTGATTAGTATGGCTGGGTACAGGCTTAACCTGAAAAAAGAGTTTGATTTTTCTCTGGGATATCTGCATATCTATGCATTTTTCTCATGCACACCTCCTCTGTGCTGTTAACCTGTGAGTCCCTGAAAACACCTCTAAATGCCCAATTCCAGCGTGGGATTTTTTATTGTTACCTCCCTCTGCAAAACTGTCACTAGCACATCATTTGAGCCCTTCCAGTACTTATGCAATCATTCAAAGCTCCACTACACAAGGCAGCCCTTCTTGATTCCGGTCTCCTTTTTCTTCCTTTCACTACTGCGTTCTGCCATAGCACGGATCCCATTGCTCCTTTGTTGCGGTTGATAGTGGGAGGTGGCACCAAAAAGACCTTGCTCAGTGCTTGATACATGGGAACTAAATACGGTACATTAGCCATGTGTCCGTTCAAGTGCAGGAAACCTACCCTCATCATTTTATTTAGTTTGATCTTCACCAAAACCTATTGCAAGGATCCTGCCCCATCTTACATATTAGAAAACTGAGACTCTGAGTTTATTATTTGCTCAGGGTGACACAGGTTCACTAAATACTTAAATTTTATTAACATGACTGTTAGATATAAACATAACACAGAATTCAGGGACACAGACTGAATGGAAGCATAGAGAAGTCAGGAAGAGCTGCCTGATTGTAAAAGGGAAACCATTTTTCTTTTTACTGAATTCTAAGAGGAAAGATAAATTCCTATTTATATGGGGATGCATTAAGTAAAGTTCTAAGAGGGTAGAATGATGATTAGAAACATCATTTAATTTTTTTTTAAACAGGCATAGTGGTGCACGCTTGTAATCCCAGCATCCGGGAAGCTGAGGGAGGATCGCGGTTCGCGGCCAGCCTCAGCTACTTAGTGAGGCCCTCCGCAACCTTGTGAGACCTTGTTTCGTTTCAAAATGAAGAATAAAAATAGAGCAGGGGGTGTAGCTCGGAGGTTGAATGCCCCTGGGTTCCATCTCCAGATCTGCACACACACACAAAAATCCACCACAGTCGGACTCTATCCTCACCTCCAAAGACTCCAACACAATTGCTGAGTGACACTTCAGGAAAGGCCTTTCCCACTGAGCAGAGCGCTGCTGTGCTTTCTCTTACCTGCCCTTCAGCTTACCCTTTACAGCTGTGCTCTGAAGCCCATGGCCATTTTCATCTGGTAGGAGGGATTCTCACTAAAATGGATGGAGTCCGGGGACAGGTCTTATTTGTAAACTATTCTCTCCCCATCTTTCCGAAGCTCTGATGTGCCAGTCAGGACTTCATTCAGAACTCGCAGTTGTGGCTGTTGACCTTATCACAGTCCTCCTGCTCCTTATCTGATACCACAAGGTACTGGCCTCGTAATGGGGGTGTTGGGTTGTAGGGAATGCTTGCTTCCCTCTCTGCTACTGGAAATGGAGACTGGAAATTGATCATGATGATTGTTTTCCAGGCCCCAGGAAAGAGGATCACGGGTCTTAGTCCCTCTTGCATATTCATGTTGGCTCAAGGAGGCAGCCAAGCAATTAACTGGGTAATTCTTCAATAATGTGTTCTCTGGGGAAGGCTCTTACCTCACTGGGGGCTTGCGGAATCAATCGTTTCGTTTCTATTCTAAGAGTTGACTTGTACCCAGAGGTGAGAAATAGACAACTTGTTGATTCCCCAAGCCAAGAATATGGTTTCTGTAAAGATAGATAGTAGTTGAAAGCTCGTGGATTCAGGGCAGGAGGAAGTACTTTCTATTCCCAACTGCTTCCCCTGTCTTTGCCTCACTGCTGCCTTCATTATCAATGTGTAGCCCTCCTTCCAGATACGTCCCATTCCTGCCCCAGTGTAGTGTGACTTTGTAAACCAAGCTATATTTTTAATGACTAGCCATCAATTCATCATTCAAATGAACTCTGTATTGCAAAATTTAAAATTCAGACTCTTCAAAGCAAACCTTCATCCCTCTTCCTCCAAAGCATGTTGTATTGTTCTTATTAAAAACAAAAAAAGGGAAGGATTTGTTACATTTGAAGAACGACCATAACTTTTAAAAAATGAGTGAGACCTATAACTTCCCTGACAGCTTTCCAAATTTTCTCATTCCATTAATAAAAACTGTTGATATGAGCGGGGCATAGTGACACATGTTTGTAATCCTGGTACTTGGAGGCTGAGACAGGAGGATCCAGGTTCCTGGCCAGCCTGAGGTACTTAGCGAGGCCCTCCACAACTTAGTGAGACCCTGTTTCAAAATAAAGAGTAAAAAATTGGGCTGGAGGTGCAGCTCGGAGGCAGAATGCTCCTGGGTTCAATCTCTAGTAACACACACACACACACACACACACACACACACACACACACACGCACACACTGTTGATATTGGTTGTATTTACATTATTTTCCCATACCTCAATTCCATATCTGAAAAACAGGAGGCGAAATGAATATCTGCTTTTCTATACCTAAGAACATTAGTCCAATAGTAACTGTGTGTTCTTGAGAAATGCAAGGTGGTGTTACACTGTTCTGGAACACAAGTTTGTCAGTTCATCAATATGGTCTGCATTGAGTGTTATATTTTTAAGCAATTTCCATGAAGTGAAGAGTCCACAGCCATTTTCTTGCCATGAGGTCTAGAATGAATATCACCTAAGTCAGCTCTTTTAAATTCTTTTTTTATTTTTTAAATTCTTTTTTTATTTTTAAAAAACTGTCCTATTTCTTCTACTTTCTTTGATTTTCAATATAAATTGCTTAAAAGCTTGCCTATATCTGTAAAATATTGCTGTCATTTTGGGAGGAAGTATCTTAAACTTATATCTCAATTTGAGAAGAATTGAGTCTACACTGGTTTAGGTCTTTCAATCAAGGATCACAGTATATATAGCTATTTATTAAATCTTTGATTTATTTAATCAGTTTTTAAGACTTTTTTATGTAAATATTATGCAAATTTTGTCAGATTTATACCTAAGACATTTCTTTCTTTTTTGGAGTGACTTTACATACAACTGTATTTTTATTCTTATTTTTGAAAAATTTTTATTGGTGCATTGTAGCCATGCATCTTAATGGAGTACAAGATAGCAGAGGCATACATGCACACATTACTTCTTTAGCCCTTCCCTAATTCCCATCCCAATCCCTCCCCCTTCCTTCCTTCTCATGTTTGGCTTCGTGGTTGATTTTGTTATGTTTTGAAGGTACATCATGTACATCAGGGGACTTCCCTCTTCCCTCCTCCCACCCCCTCAGTTGGGTCACCTTATTTGTTCATCTATGGTTTCTCCTTCTTCATCTAGAGTTCCTCCTCTGCTCCTTTTTCTCCCTAGTTCAGAGTCAGCTCTTAAGAAGTTTAAGAGCTGCTATAGAAGTAGCACTGGGCAGGTCACTTTTTGCTCAGGCCTCCTATAGACAAAAGTATCGCATTTGGTGGCATCCACTGAAATTAATCTTTATCAGTTATATTTTAACTTGTAAGTTTTTTTTTTTGTTAAAGTTTAGAAGGAAGACAGACACATTCTTCTAGAACAATGAGGTGAAAATGAATGGATTTAGCTAATTTGTCATCCCTGCCACCAGCCTTTACCTCCTCCCATTCACTTCCCCAGCTCTTGCTAAGGGTTCCCAAGAGCACTCTGAAAATCATTCTTGCAGACACAGCAGGGTTTGTATCCATGCTCTTGATTTTAAGAAAGTAGGTAAAGTAGGGAGTGGTGCAAAGCATAAAAGTCTGAGTCGGTCTTGGTATAAATAAATGATTAAACAAATTAGTGAATACATAAAATGGGGGAAAGTAGGCACATCTCATGCAGAAGAATTCTAAATAACTTATGTAGACACTCTGCCCTAGGCGGAGCATACTCTCTACCCATGTAAACTATGCACAGTGACTTCATTTGAAAGAATAACTTTCCAGTAGAGAGGCTTAGCCAGGTAATCAAGGTCAACATCGAAAGTGGTAGGCCATGATAGGTCATCTTATCAACATAACCTACATATGATGTGATGAAAATGGCACAACTTAATAAAACCAAATCTAATCATGGGATAAATAGCAGACAAATCTCTCCCGAAGAACATTCTATAAAATATCTGATCAGAACTCCACAAAATGGGCAAAACAAGAAAAGTCCAAGGAATCATTAAAGCCAAGAGGAGATTATGGAGATATGATGACTACATATAATATGGTATCCTGGATGGATCTTGGAGCAGAAAAAGGAAAATTGGTAAAAACTAAAGAAATGAAGAAAAGTGCCAACTTTGGTTAATAACATATCAATATTGATTCATTTTTTTCTGACAAATGTACCATCTTAATATGATGTTAATAAAAAGAAAACCTGGCTATAGGGTACATGGGGACTTTATATACTATTTTCATAAATTTTTGGCAGATCCAAAGACTGTCGTAAAATTGAAGGTTTATTTAAAAAGTTAAAAGAGGAGAGTAATGAATGAAGATTATAGGAACTGGGGAATTGTGTGCTGAGAGGAATGACCCTTACCATAGGCTTCCCATTTCTTAAGGCGCTGGGCCGCGTCTCTACAGAGGATGATAAAAGAATGGGAGACCTTCAGTTACAGGAGGAGAATCGAAGTCAGGGTCAAGGAATCACATCCAGCTCTTAGACTTTAAATAGTTTGACTTGAAGACCTCTCTTAGGGCAGGGGTCTCCATATGGATGGGTGCAGGGGGGAGGTTGGGTTCACAAGTGCTCTTCTGGACAGCCATGATGAGCCTTCTTATAGGGATGGACAGCCCGTTAAATCAGGGAAAATGTCTGAGATTCATAGGCAAGATCGAGGTCTGTTTCCAGATGCTCCTCTGCTTCCAAACAACTTACACACCCTCGCTTACTAGAGGTAAATGATATAGATGACTTCTAGTTACTCCTGTTAGTTAGCATGTAGTATAACTAGCAGCAGCATTTAATGTCATTAGTTATGTGTATCGTGTATTTTGCATTTACTAGGAGTTCAATGATTTAATTTTTTGTTCCATCCGGATAAATTTGTTATTGATTCAATATTTTCTTTTTCTTTTATCCTCATAACAATTCTGAAATACTGACAAGGGATAGAAACAGCGAGTCCTCAAACTGTTGGCCATGAGCATTACTCGGCACACGTCTAGCTCCTTTCTTCTCTGGATGACAGAATTTGGCGTATGAGCTGATCAAACCAATATGCACTGTACTGCGAAAGTGCCAGCATCAGTGTTTTTCTTCCCTTGAAGGCCTTCCTTCTCTAGGTGGAGAATGAGGACAGAGAAGATTAAGTCATAATCTCTTCTAATTATCCTCTTGAGAATTGTTCTTCAGGATTTTGTTCTTGTCCCACTCATCGTGGTTTGCAATAGGGCCTTGTCTTAGTCAGTTTGGGCTGCATAACAAAATACCTTAGATTTAGTAACAGCATAAACTTAGAAACAAACAGCCTGACTTTGCTGCTCATCATTTTGGAGCCGAGGAAATCCAAGGCCAAGGGACCCGCAGATTCAGTGTCTGGTGAAGTAGCTGTGTCCTCACAGGGCAGAGGGACAAGGGGGCTCCCTTGGACTAATCCCATGCATGAGGGCAGATCCCTCATGACCTAATCAAGGCCAAAGGCCCTACTACTTAATACTATCACGTGGGGCGTTAAGTTTCAACATACGGATTTGGGGGATGCAGACGCTCAGACCACAGCAGGCCTCATTTATCATCTCATAGGTCATGGCTAGGAACTCGTGGACACTCCCCATGCTGCTCTTTTGGACTGGAATTCCAGAGGCTACAACGTGTCACAGGTCATACGTTCCCTCATCTTATGTACTTTCCTTCCAAAGATGTAAAGTCCACGGAGATAAATATAATACTAAGGGAAAAATTATACACTATAAACAAGTATTCTCAGGAGCCTTAAGAAAATATTACAAAATACCACCAAATAACTATCCCTTCTTTGTGTTCGTAGTTTAAGATTTGTCCTTTGCTCTGCTTGTGTTTATTAGAATGGGTTATGCTTTTACTTCAGATTTATGAATGTCTTCTTCTTACTGACATGGTTGTTCTTATTCTTGGATCCATCTTTACCTGGAAGAGCACACACTTTCAGTCCTACTTTCTTGAATCTAGAACAATGCCATGGGTCTCCAATAAGTCAATTCACGAAATTATTTGATAGTAATCAGGTGGACACAAGCAATCCAAAGCAAGAATTTAAAATTTTTTCCAGCAGTGTGCATTGTGATACATATTTATTTTTAATTTAATCTTATTTTGTGCTCCTGGGAATTGAATCTGGAGGCATTCTACCTCTGAGCTACACCCCCAGTCATATTTTATTTTTATTTTTGAAGCAGGGTCTCACTAGGTGTGGTGACTCACTTTAACCTTTAGGCTCGAGCCTTTTTCCTCCAGCTTGGAGGCCTGGGGTCTGTGGAGTGATCTCCAATACAGAGACTCTTCTCTCTTCTACGTTTGGACCAGAGTGCTGAGATTGCAGAACACCTAGGAGTTCATTCTTTTACAAATTTTCAAACTTGATGAAGGACATAAAATTAAGTTTCATGAATTAAATCCAACAGAAATGATTTTCAATATTTACACTGAAGAGTAATGGTCTGCCAAATTTATACATATTAAGAATTGATAAAATTCAGTGGACTGTTTTTTTTTTTTTTTGGTGGTACTGGGGTTCCTGGAAGCCCTTTGACCTCCAGGCTACACTCCCAGACCTATTTTTATATTTTTATTTGGAAACAGGTTCTCTTAAGCCAGTGAGGCTAGCTTTGAACTTGCTTGATCCTCCTGTCTCCGCCTCCCAAGCGCGGGGATTACAAGCGTGCGCCACCACGCCCGGCAGTGGACTGTTCTTTGACTCCTAGATCCTGAATCTAGGAGATGAACCTGGGAAAGGAGCGGTGACTATTCTTCTTGGCCCAGGCAAGTGGAGAGAGACAGTCTTAACTTAATGCCATGTTGATCAACTGCACTGTGGTCTGAAAACTGCCTTTGAGTTGATTTGCTGAACTTTTATAGAATTTATTAGACAGGATATCAATTACTTTATTCACAGTTACCAGAAAAAAAACATGCCAGAAACTTATAAGGAAATATTTAGGTAAGGATAAAAATGTTATAATAAACATTTTCCCTCTCAAAGTCAATTCAAATCCTCTATTTTAATAAGAATATATTCCATTTTAAGGCAGATCCTAAAACATTTTTTCCTAAAGGTGTGTGCATGTGCATGTGGTGTATGCTTGCCATTTCTGTTCCTGGTGTGTATGTACATGTGTGTGTTTGTATGTGAGTGTATGCCTGATTATCCCTTAAGCATATGCCAAAGCTTACTCTTTACATTCAGCCATCTATTGAATGTCATAGACTCGGGAAAACAAAAATAATTACCAGTTTCCTGATACTAATGAACCATAATCCCTCCCTGGCCTATTTCTCTAATCCACAATAATCAAAATGCTTGGTGAACAGAAATCTTCATCAAACCTTTGTTGCTTGGAGGATCAAAAGATAGCTGACGTAGGTCTACACTCATGTCCCTACAATCTGACCCAAATCAAGTGGGAAGGGGGGCAACCATGAGGCATGGTGCTCTTCTCCTGTGTTGCTACTTTATTTCTCTCTTTTATTGTTTTATTTTTGTTTGTTACTGTGATGGAACCCAGGGGCATCCTACCTTCGAGCTACACCCCAACCCTATTTTATTTTAATCTGAAACAGGGTTTCATTAGGTTGATGAAAGTCTCACTATTTGTTGAGGCTGTCCTCAAACCTGGGATCCTCCTGTCTCAGCTTCTCAAGTACTAGGTGACCAATTATTGCTATGAATCATAGTGTTCATGAGCAAATTAAAGAATTTCTCCTGACCCTATTGGAGCCTTTGAAACAATAAAAATCGCCTTTATCTTACAGATGATGGACCTGAGGCCCAGAAAGGGAATGTAGTATTTCCAAGTTTATTCTAGTAAAACCATTATTTCAGTGCACTTTTCTGTCTTTGGCTCTTCTTTCACGTAAGTTCCAATCTTTGTGCTCTGAGAGAGTCTTTGGGGAACATCTCCACTACCTTGCAAAGATGGCCAGTCCTTTGAAGTATGATGTAAGCCTGGGGACTTCTGTACTGGCCATGGCATCCCTCTCTAAGTTCAACTGGCTAGTAAAACCTTCCCCTGCCTACAAATTTCTTATCTTTTCCTGAGTTTATATTAGATATTACATATTTTTCCCTAAAACTTTCTAAGGATAAGAGAGATTGGCTAAGACCACAAAAGACAGATCCGTTTAGGGATGTTTGTTGAAAACAGCCCTTACAAACTTCTGTTGCAACCCTAAATCAGAGATGAAAGGTGAGCCGGGCGTGGTGGTGTACGCCTGAGATCTCAGTACACTTGGGAGGATGAGACAGGAGGCTCACAGGTTTGAATATAGCCTCAGCAATTCAGGGAGACTCTGTTAAAATATATAGGACTGGGGATGTAGCCCAGAGGTAGAATGCCCCTGGGCTCAATCTCCAGCAGCCCCCTCCGCAGATGAAAGGTTATTTATCTTGCATCTCCCTTCAGTTGTAATGATGGTTCGACTTCTACCCTAAGATTGTACTCATATTTCTACCTACTGGCCCCCGAGTAATCAGTCCTGTATATTTTCTATGCTCCTTTTACCCTTCACTGAACCCTGTGGTCTTTCTAGATACTTAGTCATTTTTCCTACTTTTCTGATAATTCCTCTGAATTTTTCTTTTATTTTCAGTACTAGGGTTGGAACCTAGGGGTATTCTACCTCCGAGACACACCTCCAGCCCTATATTTCACTCTTTATTTTGAAAAAGGGTCTTACTGAGTTGCAGAGGGCCTCACTAAGTAGCTGAGGCTGTCTGCACACCCAGATCATCCTGTCTCAGCCTCCCAAATGCTGGGATTATAAGCAAGTGCCAGCATGGTTGGCCTCTCCTTTGAATTTTTGTTAGCATGTTATAATATCTTATGCCCTTTTCATCTCTTTTATGTAGAAGATAGAAACCTAGGGCATCAGTGTAAGTTTGGGAGATTGTGTGTGTGTGTGTGTGTGTGTGTGTGTGTGTGTGTTACTGAGGATGAAAACCAAGGGTAGTCTACCTCTGAGCTACACTCCTAGAACTATTTCGCTTTTTAGTTTGAAACAGGGCCTCACTAAGTTGCAGAGGAGTCTCAGCCTCTCAAGGACTGTGATTACACCACCATGCCCGGCTTGGGAGATGATTTGAGGGAGCTTGGGCTCCAGGCTTCCTTTTTCACTCTAGCTTATTCAGCGAAGCCTCCTGAGGGCTGTGTGATCCCTTGTCTATTTCTCTTTTTGCTTCATCCTTTGTTATTGTTATTCATTTCTTTTATTTTATAGTACTGAGGGCTCTGAGAAACACTTGCATTCGGAACTATGCGTTCTCCTTTTTTTTTTTTTTTTTTTTTTTTACTTGAAGTAACTTTACTAGATGGACACAGCCTTTGTATAGGCAGTAACTTAATAATGGAGCTAGAAAGTGTTCCTCCAGCATTCTCCTAAATTAAACTCTCATAGCCGTGTAGAAACCTGGTGTCGAGGGAAGCTGCATCTCCCAAAGAACCTGAACGAGGGAGATGAGAGCAGCGGGCTGCGTCTTCATATCGCCTGCCTAAGTCTGCTCTCCACCACTGTGACAAAATACCGGAAGAAAACAATGTGGAGGAGGAAAGATTTATTTTGGCTCAGGGTTTCAGTTGGTGGGCACTGCACTCCCTGGGCTTGAGGTGAGGCAGGACTTAGAACAGGGAGCCAGTAGCAGGCCAAAGCCGCTCATCTGCGGGAGGCCAGAAAGCAAAAAGAGAAGAAAAGAGGCCGGGTGTTCTCAGCAGACACAGAAACACAGGCTCAGTCATTTCAAGGATGTTTATTGCAATCATGACCAAGATAGGTTTTTAAGTTGGTAATACTCCTTGGTAATTTTATACAACAACTTCTGCTATTTTAGGTGAGAGAGAGAGAGAGAGAGAGAGAGAGAGAGAGAGAGAGAGAGAGAGAAGAAGAAGAAGAAGAAGAAGAAGAAGAAGAAGAAGAAGAAGAAGAAGAGAGAAGAGAAGAGAAGAGAAGAGAAGAGAAGAGAAGAGAAGAGAAGAAAAGAGAGAGATTAGTAGAACCTGTAAAGCAGGCCAGGTAGTTCATTACCACAGAGCTCAGCTGGCTGTGTTGGGTCTCAGCTCCGGGTCAGGTCCAATCTTCAGGCCTTTTTTTCTTTTTCTTTTTTCTTTTCTTTTCTTTTTTTTTTTTTTTTGCGGGTCTGGGGATGGAACCCAGGAGCATCAGACTTCTGAGCTATACCCCCTGCCCTATATTTTATTCTTTATTTTGAAACAGGGTCTCACTAAGTTTCGGAGGACCTCACTAAGTAGCTGAGGCTGTCCGTGAACCGCGATTTTCCGGGCTCAGCCTCCTGAATGCTGGGATTACAAGCGTGCGCCACCATGCCTGGCTCTTCAGGCCTGACTTTACCCAGTGCTCAATCAGAACTGAAGCTGAGGACTTGCTCGATGGCCACCAGCCTGGCCGGTGGGGTCAGTGTCCCACCCCGTCACTGGTAGTTGGAATGGCAAGGTGGAAGGCTCCTTGGTGGCAGAAGCTGTGGGTTTCCAGTTTCAGGTGCTGATAGTTATGGTCCTCAGGTTGCTAGGGACTCGCTGTGGTTGTTAAGGTGCTTCTGATTGCCTCCAGTGCCTGAGCACTGCACCTTGTGCCTGTGTGTTGCTCCTGATACCTTGGGCGTGCTGTGCCACACCTGTGTGTGCTGTAAGAGTTATACCTGCACACTGCACATCATGCTGGACTGTGATGAGTCACACCTAGGTGTGCTTTGGTAATTAAGTTCCTCTTTAGCTTTAGTGGAGTCCCCCCCACCCCTTTAAAATATATGTCCTCCATACATTGGGAACAAGAAGTACTTTCCAACGACATCCCCCAGGGGCCTACTTTCTCTAATGATCCCCCATCTCCTGAAGTTTCCACAACCTTCCAACAGCACCACCAGCTGGGAACCAATTCTTCAATATGCCTGTTTTGGGGGGACATTGCAGACCCAAATCGTGACATTGTTGAAGCAGAATTTGCATTGGACAAGATGAAACAGGCAAAGAAGACTCAATTCACGGCAATCACAGTAGGAGACAGAGGCCCGGCCTCAGTCTTAACTCATCAAAGGTTGAGGAAATTTTTGAGTTCTGGGTTCTGAGTTCTGGATTGTTCTAGTGGAAAACTACTGAAGACCTAAGAAGAAAGCCACGAACCATTCGTGTTTGCTACCTGGCTTTACACAAAGGAAAAATAAAACTAAACTTCTTGTCTCTTTAAGGAAGTTGGCAGTGTTGCAACCTGGAGCAAACAAGGGCCCCACTGATGTTAGAGACTAGAAAATAGAGACTGTGCCCTTTGATTACGTTTCAGAGGGCTCTCAAGTCCCTGAGAAAGACTTTACTAGGCTGTAGAAGTGGAAAGAGGACTTTAAAAAGATTTATCTCTTAAAGGGGCAGAGAAGCTGGGCATGGTGGTACATGCTTGTAATCCCAGTACTTGGGAGGCTGAGATAGGAGGATCCCAGGGCAGCCTCAACACATAGTGAGACTCTCATCAACCTAGTGAGACCCTGTTTCAAAATAAAAATCAAATAGGGCTGGGGGTGTGGCTCAGAGGTAGAATGCCCCTGAGTTCAGTACCAAACAAAACAAAAAAAGGGGCAAAGAAAAAATGTATAATTGTTAAGTTTTCTAAAATCAACAACAACAACAACAACACAACTCTAAAGAAAGGGAGGCCAGAAAGAAGCCTGCCTAAAGTGTTAGTCAAGTTGTGGGTAACATTAGGTGCCTCTTGGTTGAAGTCTCCAATAATTTATGACTTGGAACTGAGGAAGGATAGGATAAATAAAAAATAAAAGGTAGAAAGGAGCCGGGTGTGGTGGCGCAAGTTTGTAATCCCAGCATTCGGGAGGCAGAGACTGGAGGATGGGGTTAGCAGTTCGTGGACAGCCTCAGTTACTTAGCAAGGCCCTCTACAACTCTGCAACTCAGTGAGACCCTGTTTCAAAAATAAAGAATAAAAGCCAGGCATGGTGGCGCACACTCGTAATCCCCGCGCTTGGGAGGCTGAGACAGGAGGATTGCACAGGTTCGAAGCCAGCCTCAGCTACTTCGTGAGGCTCTCAGCAACTTAGTGAGACCCTGTTTCCAAAATAAAACTATAAAATAGGTCTGGGAGTATAGCCCGGAGGTAGAAAGCCTCTGGGTTCCACCCCCAGTATAATAATAATAATAATAATAATAATAATAATAATAAATAAAAAAATTAGGTCTGGGGGTGTTGTTCCACCCCCAGTACCACAAAAAAAAAGAAAGAAAAAAAAGGCAGAAAGGAGACAAACTGAGAAAAACCTCTAAAAACTCTAAAATTTCTGCAAAAGCCCTCACCTTCATCCTGAAGGTCTGTTGCCTTTAGACCTAAACTCCTAAAAAGCCCAATAAATAAAAGTTCTAGTAAATATTAGAGCACTATACCTCCAGTTAATTGGTGCATACATTTTGTTGGCCTGCAGAATGTATGTTAGGCTGATAAGAGAAATCTAGGTCTAAATTCTCACAAGGTCCAGTAAATCAAGGGAAGCAAGCTCAGCCCTCACACGCTCACCATTTGCCCCCCCTAGGAAAGAGCCTCCCCCCCCCCATTCCCGTAGGCACCTCTTTCTCACTCTGGACATGGCCCACATTCTCTCTTAAAGGTGTACTTCCTTTCTACGTCTCTGCCAGGGGCCCTGTGATCCTGAGTTGAGGGATCGACCTTGCTCCCAGGACAGAGCGGCTGTTTTCGTCGTTAGTGCTGCTGGACTCCAGATAGAGTTCGTCTTTAGAGGTCTGCAGCCTGGCCATGCACTTGGCCTTCCTCAGCATACTTAGGACAGATGAAAATGATGTTCCAGCTCCTTCCTGGGTCTGCCGTGTGGGTTTGATCTCATTAGGGCGGGCTACTTGGTGAATTCAAGGTATTACAGTGTTATTTTTGGGGAGGGGCTGAGATTATTCTGTGTATATAAGATTTGGGGATTCTGGCCCTGCCTCAGACCCTTCAAGTGTGTTTTCTTCATTCTGAGAACTTCTATCTGAGCATCTGCCTGTTGGCACTCATGAATCCGGGAAGGCACCCCAGTCCCCTAACATCAAGCCAGAGAAGACTTCTGGGACAAGGAATAAACTCGCCCTTAGACCTAAGGAGTAGTGGCAGAACTGAGGAATCCTGACTCTTTTCTCTACCCAAGAATGCATAAAATATGCACTGGAAAGGCAAGCTGTGTCTCGGGAGCAGCTCTCAACACACGCTCTCTAGGAAGCCATGTTTATCCTGCAACGTGTACTTGTATTGCACTGGGCTCTGACTGTTGCCTTGACAGTGTCAGCTTGTTTCTGTTACCAGCCACCCAAGGTTGCCTTCCCCGTGTCTCTGTGTCCTTCTGGGGCCTTGGACTTCCAGAAATAGGGCGGACTGTCTGGTCACCCAGAAAAGGGATTGCTTTTCTGGCTCTTGTGCCTTGATCTCTTCTGGTCTGCTGTGACTTGCTCTTTCGTCTGGTTTTAGGGATCAGAGTGGAGATTTGATCATTCTGGGGATTCATGAGAACTGCAGCAATCTGGGCAGGGTGACCCCGAACTCAATCCCTGCAGGCCCCTCCGGCTAATCCCTACCCCCACCTGGCCTGCCAGCGTGGGGAGGTCAGGCCCGAGGTTGCTGACGCTGGTGTGGGGGTGGGAGCAGGATTTTGAGTTCCCTCCCTGTCAGCTGGTGTCTGTTTTCACGACAGATGGCGGGTGGGAGTGGTCCTATTGTCCCCCCTTGCCTGCCCTAGAGGGAGATTTCCTTTGCCAGCAAACGTGCTGCACTTCCAGAGGAAATGGCATCTGCCTCCTAGGACACGTCCAGAAGGCATCTCTGTCCTCCCTGGCATCCCAGGCCTGAAAGCAACTCTGTGCTCCTTTAAGGCTCGGAGAGGAACCTGTTGTTCTTAGTTGGCCCTCAGAGCTAGAGCAAAGGGCAAGTTTAAACTTCTTTGGGAGTCCCTGAAATTAGACATAAGTTGAACGATTTTTACATATAAATTATTAGAGAGGACCTAATGGACTCACAAATGAAACTTGTGGAAAATCATGCCTGCTTCTCCTCTCTGATACCCTCCTCCCCTGTCCCAATACTCTGAGATTTCCCACTAAGTTTGCTCAGTTGCAGTCATTGGCTCGAGTAGTGGAGAGGGGAAGATGCTTCAGGGATGGCTTCCCAAGAGCACAGTGATGCTCGTTTGTCAACCAGCAGCAGGATGGCTCGCAAGTATTTGTGAGGGATGAGGCTGGGAGGGCAGGAAAGCTTGCAAAGATGCAGGTTTTAGAGCTATGGTAGTAGATTCTTATTCAGTAGGCAAAGCGACCCTAGTCTAAGTATTTTTTTTTTTTTTTGG